>NC_064928.1:68478636-68696136 GCF_023897955.1 Schistocerca gregaria | reverse complement strand
TATAATTTCTCTTCGTAAAAATATGTTCAGGTGAAAAGCATGTTTGCCAAACTAGATCAACTCATCAGGATGACATCAATCAAAACAAAGGCAAATCTCTCAGAAACACAATGGTCAAAAAGAAACCAAATTCTGAAAAAAAAAGGAAGGAAGGGAGATGGAGCAGAAGTTCAGATTGTGTCCAGAATGGCGAAGGAAGTTGGCTGTACCCTTTTGCAGAACCCATTCTGCCATTTGCCTGGAGAGATTTAAGGAAATCATGGCAAACCTAAACCTTGATAGTCAGACACGGTTCTGAAATGTTGTCACCCCAAATGCAAGTCCAATTTGAGAGAAAAGAATTACTTGCTACATTGGAAGAATAAAGTTCACAAAACACGTCTTTCAGAGCACTAGAATGAGGCAAATGAGAGACAATGAGGGATAATGAGGAAAAAATGGGATAATGAGGGAAGTTGGGAAGGACTTCACAGTTAGGGAGTCACAGGAAGACATGTCAGGAATGAAGTCAGTAATATGTGCCAGCAATAAATGAGATATAAGAAACTGAGAAATTACTAGTGTTGGAGCAATCAATTTAGAACTAAGGGAAGGATAGCCAGAAAGCTAACGCCAAGATGAGAAAAAATAGGCAGTACCAGAGAAACAGTAGGAAACAAAACAAATAGGTGTGAAAAGCAGCCAGGAAGAAATATGATAAGCTGCATAATATAGGGCTACTATAAATGATTCATTTCAAGAGTGCTGCAATCCATTACACCAAGTGGTAGTTTTGTCAACTTTTGTTTTTACCACATATGAAAATTGGTTGAGTGATCAGTTCTCAGAAACTCAGCATCTCTGCTATATTGTGAGTAACAACTTTCCTTCTCAGAATATTTTACAGTTCTCAGATCTCTTATGTAGCTTAAGTAAAGGTCCCCACTTATATAAACCAAGAACAATAGATATCAGACCACAATGCTCTTGTCCTCAAAATCCTGTCAATGATATTGAAAGAAATGAAACTACATCTTATGTTCAAATGACATTTTTTCATCCATCTGTGTAAACTTTATAAGTAGCTTAAGATAAGAGAGGTAAAAATGGGAGAGGAGAGAGAGAGATAGAGATAGAGAAAGAGAGAGAGAGAGAGAGAGAGAGAGAGAGAATTTTTTAATTATATAAATAATTATATCATAAATGCACCTAATATTTTATGCTTGAAATTTGCTACCCAAGAAAAACCATAATGTTAAAAAGCTGTGTGGCAATAAGGAAATGTTCAATAAATGAACATGAGTTGCTAAAGGTGATAAAAAAACTGTAGACAAAACAAAACATGTCAGCATACATAGATGAGATGCCAGTCACGGTTATAATCAAGACTGCTTCACGAACTTGGTAGACATTGTCAATTTACAATTTAGTGAAGAAGTCTAGAATGAGATTTTCACTCTGCAGCGGAGTGTGCGCTGATATGAAACTTCCTGGCAGATTAAAACTGTGTGCCCGACCGAGACTCGAACTCGAGACCTTTGCCTTTCGCGGGCAAGTGCTCTACCATCTGAGCTACCGAAGCACGAGTCACGCCCGGTACTCACAACTTTGCTTCTGCCAGTATCTCGTCTCCTACCTTCCAAACAGTTTTAATCTGCCAGGAAGTTTCATATCAGCGCACACTCCGCTGCAGAGTGAAAATCTCATTCTGGAAACATCCCCCAGGCTGTGGCTAAGCCATGTTTCCGCAATATCCTTTCTTTCAGGAGTGCTAGTTCTGCTAGGTTCGCAGAAGAGCTTCTGTAAAGTTTGGAAGGTAGGAGACGAGATACTGGCAGAAGTAAAGCTGTGATTACTGGGCGTGAGTCGTGCTTCAGTAGCTCAGATGGTAGAGCACTTGCCCGCGAAAGGCAAAGGTCCCGAGTTCGAGTCTTGGTCGGGCACACAGTTTTAATCTGCCAGGAAGTTTTAGTGAAGGAGTGTTTCCCAAAAGGCTGAAACTCTTTAAAGTATAGCTGTTATTCAGAAAGGATACCAAGATGAGATATAAACTACTGATGTATATCGTGCACCGAGGTTATTAGGAAGGCTGAAGATACATCAGATCAAAATATATTTAAATGACAATAAGCTACTGAACAATAATCAATATGGGTTTCAAGCAGGTAATATTACAGGAATATCAGTAATGTATTACACTGAACAATTAACTAGAGATACAGAAAACAACGAAGAGAGTAGTAAGAGTCAATTCAGATCTCTCCAAATAATTTGATCCTCGTAGAAAATGTGGCAACACTTAGTATCAAAGGTATAAACAAAATGTGGTTTATATCATACATTTATAACAGAATGCTGATAACTTATATTGGCTCAATTCAGTCACAAAAACAGACGAAAATAAAATTATCTTAACTGAATCCTCCATTGGTTCTTGGTAAAACAGCATTATAATAAATGAAAAGTGCTAGTTGGCAGATGTCTGATGGTCTTGTGTACTGAAGGAAACTGGTTAATACAATAATAGTAATGTTGTAGAACAAAAGCAAATTAGCACTTATCATTTATTGATAAAAAATTGAAATAATGATACCTCAAGGCAGAGTTATAGATCACATATTGTTTCTGAAGGATATAAACAACATACACATATCAGATAATGGAGATTGTAACAACAAAAACAATCAGTTTTTTACAATATAATGCAATTTGACAGATAAAAAATTTACTCACTGAGTGGCAGCAGAACACACACATAAAAGAAGGTTATAATTGGCAAGCTTTTGGAGCCAGTGGCTCCTTCTTCAAGCAGAAGGGAGAGGTGTGAAGGAAAAGGACTGGAGAGGTCTAGGAAAAGGAGTAGATTTTGGAAAATTCACCCAGAACTGCAGTTTGGGGAGACTTACCTGACAGGGTAAGAAGGGAAGACTGATTGTTGGGGACTGCAGAGATTTGAGAGACAGAGATTTGAAAACCTAAGAGCTTAAAAGGTGAAAGTCATGGTGATATCCAAGACAGAGATTACCACTAAAACATCATGCACAAATCAATAAGAGTGAAAAGCTAACTGCATAATATGTAACAGATGTGGGAGGGGGATGGGAAAAATAGACACCTAAGAAAATGTAAGATGTAGAAAACTAAAACGGAGTGAAGAAAGTAGTAATTATTCTGAAGAAACGCTGAAATCGAAGAAATTGAACTAAGGCCAGGTGGGTGGCAAGAACCAAAGACATGTTGCAGCACTAGTTCGCACCTGCAGAGTTCTGGGAAACTGTTGTCTGGGGGAAGAATCCACATGGCATGTTTGGTGAAACAGGCACTGAGGTCATGATTGTCATGTTGTAGAGAATGCATAGGGAGAGGGGATGGTCACAGGGGTAGGATCCATAGGGTAGGGAGACAGATGCAGGGGGAGTGTAGGGTCTGACAAGAATATTGTGGAGATTGAGAGGGCAGCTGAAAAATAATCTAGGTGTGGTGGGCAAAATCTCCCCTCAGGGTACGATTGTAGGAAGTCGTAGACGTGTCAACGCATCTGATTAATACATTCCGGATCAGGATATTACTTAGTGCCCAGCGATGTGCTCCAAAGTTGTTTTTTTGGGGGGATCAGAAGTACCAGGATCGGATGTGAAGCCCCAGGAAATCTGCTTTTGAAATAGGCTATTGGGATAATTACTTTGAGTGATGGCTGAGATGACAGTGTTGGTGTATTGCTGTAAACAGTCTGCATCTTAACAAATACATTTACCTCAAGTCTCAAGGCTGTATGGGAGGTAACGTTTAATGTGGGAAGGATGGCAACTGTCAAATGTAAGTCGTGTTGTTTATTAGTAGGATTAATGTGGACAGAAGTGTGTAGCGGGTTTCATTGAGGATGAGGTCAACATTGAGGAAAATGGCACGGGACTCAGAGTACGACCATGTGAAATTCAGTTGGGCGAAGGTATTCAGAGATTCCAGGAATCTTAACCGGTCAATCTCACAATGAGCCCATATGCTAAAGAAGTCATCAATGCATCTAAACCAAACCAGGGGCTAAAGACATGGATTCCAGGAAAGCCCAAGCAACCCATAAAAAGACTTACATAGGAAGTAGCCATTCTTGTTCCCATGGCCATACCCCTGCTCTATTGGTATGTCTGCCCCTGAAAGGTGAAGTAGTTGTTGGTAAGTATGAAGTTGATTAAGGTGAGTAGGAAGGATGTCACAGGTTTGGAATCACATGGGCACTTACTGATGAAAGCGTCCTCTAGCCATGATGAATCCTATCACATATTAAATCCGTTCCTTTCCAAAACATGCTTTTGCACTTTTGAAACTAAGGTACCACAGCCTGTTTCTTGAATCCTGATTGTTCCTTGGAGTTACTCCCAAAGTCTCCGTTTCTGGATGTAATCCTACCCTACATGAGCCTCTTTCATGGTCCTACCTTCTCCTAAACTACATGAACAGTAGTGTTTCCCTTCATATCTCTCTGCAGCTTCCTAAACAGCCACACCATCAACCACAACTGTTCTCCAAGCTTGGCCAATCTGGTAAACATCCCACAGCCCTCACCACTGTGTTACAGACCAGTAATAACTCATAACCACATGAACCAGTCACAACAGTACAGTGGTCTCAACCTCTAGTATAAAGCATTCTCCCTTCCTGAATTGTCTGTATTATCCAAGGGTCTCACTTTCAGCCATAAACCTGCATTTAATTATGCTGTTTTGGACAAAGATCTACTTTCATTCATGCGTGATGTCAAATGGAAATATCACTGTGTAACCCAATCCCAAACCCTTTCCAACAGCAAACCTGAAATTGAACACTGGCCACATCCCAACTTGATCCACCACTAATACCTCAAAATCATCCCTTAAAAGCCTTCCCAGAATTCCTCACATCCAGCAATGCTTCCCAGCCCTTACTCAAGTCCCTACAACATTACCCTAACCTGTCCTCTGCAGAACTCCATGCTCTACATTCCATAAAAGCTGATGACTCCATCATTATCCTCCCAGCAGACAAAGGATCTACCACTGTGGTACTTGACCAAAACGAGTATGTTAGTGAAGGTCTACGCTAGCTGCCTGATACCTCTACATACAGCATCTGCCATAAAGATCCTATCCCTGCAATTCAGACTGACCTGCTGGAGTCCCTCCTTAAAACCTCAGGCCCTTCACAAGGATTATCACGTCAGTCCATAGAACTTCTCACCTCATCCTCACCTTTTACCTTCTTCCTAAGATCCACAAACCCAATCATCCTGGCTGTCCTATAATTGCTAACTTCAAAGCATCCACTGAATGTACATCTGCCTTAGTTTCTCAGCTTCTGCAACCCATAGTACAAAGACTTCCTTGTATATCAAAGATACCAACCATTTACTAGATAATCTGAAATTCATGCATATCGCACTCCCACTTTACACCTTATTTGTCATCATTGATGCCACCTCCCTCTATACCAACATCTCCCGCGTACATGGTCTGTCTCCTGCTGGACATTTTCTCAGTTCCAAACCTATGACATCCTTCCTACTCACCTTAAATCAACTTCATACTTACCAACAATTACTTCACCTTTGAGAGGCAGATGTACAAACACATACCTGCCAACTTTCAAGAAGAGATATCCAGAAGATCCCAAATTGCAAAAATTTAATGTTTACATGCATCGCAAGGTGTTCAAACATAGTGAGAAAAAGACTACACAGGAAGAGATGAAAAATAATGTTAACACACATAATGTAGGCTACATTTTAAGATCATTATTTTTGAACTCTGAAGTTGGATACTTACACAAGTTACTTGCTGGTCAGTGTTCATTTGTTGTCATTTAACACTGAGAACAGTTCACACACTACACAAAAAATGTGCTTTTCTGCACTTGATCTTGCAAGCTACAATATGAACTACTCTGCCAAAACTACTAAACTGGACATTTAATTGCACTTATTTACAATATATTCTCAAGTTCACAGAACACTGGCTACATTCCATTACAGGCTGCTGAGCAGAGATCAAGATGAGTAGCTTTCTTTGCTTTCTTCAAAAATTCTGAAGGAAAACTATTCATTTAACATGGACCACTGCTTCTTGTTTCCAAAACAGAAATGAATTCTTGAGTTTCATTCGACATGGAGAACCTAAACTGATTGCAATTCTTCCTCACCGAGCTGTACACATGCTCACACTCAGCACTGCTATGTGGTAGAGTCAAAACAGAAAGCACTAGCCTGGATATCCTATCGCACTTAGGAACACCAACAGCTCCACAAATGCCCATCAAGCTAGCACATTTGGTATCATCTGTCAAGTTCTTGTTCTCAAAATTAGCAGAGGCATCAACCTTCAGGGCCACAAATTGGCTCTGAAGCACATTCATTGCGTCCTCAGCTGACTCACTTCCCTTCCTTGGCATCAATGATGGAAATTTTTCAACAAGAAATTCTACAGATGAAAACTATGCGTCCTCACTTTTGGTAACTTCTGCAGTCTTTGCATGCTTCAGTACTAAATCACTGACATGAAACTTGTTTATGATATAATCACAAGCAGAGCTGACAAATGAAAAGAATTTCAATTTGTCTTTATCATTAAATTTCTTCATCAAATTCATTGTCTGTATGCCAATAACAAGATCGTTATTGTTTCTCTGATTCTCACCAATATGGCACTGAACTTTCTGTGACATGGAACTCTTTACAACTTTAGGTTCAACAAACCCGGTAAGAAGCTGCTGTAGTAGTTCTGTCATTAGTTCTAACAGTTCATTAATTTGAGGGGAAGCGCTCTGAAGTGCAGTATTGAGATTCTCAAATACAGGAATGACAGCACACAGGAAAGCACAGTAAGCTGAAGAGAGAAACATAAACAGTTTTTCTTCATCGGTTTAAATAATGTTGTTGTTTTTGAGCACAGGAGTGTCAGATTTTGTGGCAAATACAAATCTCTCTGGGGCAACCAATTCGGGTGACTCGATAGCCTTCCTCTTTCTGTGGTCTTTGGAACCACCGAACTTAGCTTTTGGAATTGTACACAGTGTTAAGCTACTTGATGCACACTGAGCACTAAAGTGCACCTCATCATTAAAGAATCCAACTAATGGATCTCACTGCTCCAAGGGTCTCTGCAGATACTTTCGTAAAGATAGCCATCTTTTGCAGACATGTTTTAATATCTTCTTAGTTTCATTGCACCAAAGTAACTATCTTTTCCTGTTTTTTCTCAAAACAGGTAATGACTAAGGGATAAAGCTTAATATCACTGTCATTGCTCCCACCTATAGCCAAAGTAAGTGGTTCATGTTGCATGCAACTAATGAGTTCATTTCTTGAATCTGTAGCCTTTTCTTTCAAAATAAGTGAAATCTTTGTACTATCACAATTGTATCCTTTAGCAATTTCCAAACCAGAGAACATTTTCTTAAAAAGGGTACCATCATGATTAGCAGCAGATAATGGAATATTATGTTTAATCGCATAATACGCAGAAATTCATCAGAATATTCATCCCTGAAAGACTGATGATGTTGTTTCTTAGTTGAACTCGTCACTAAAGCAATAAGTTTCACAAAAATGCATCACACAATTGCACGAATTCCAGAACCTCAGCAAAAACCAAACAAAACTAAGCATAAACAAAGCTCTCCTGCTAACACGCAGTCGAAGCACAACATGCAAACTCTTAATCGGACACCGACTTGTCACCCAATTGAACGAATACCAGAACATTCAGCAAACAATGCATAAAAGCAAGCATAGAAAAGGCTTTTCTGCTAACATGCAGTAGAAGCACAAAGAGTATAGTGATAATCGGTAGAAAGATGGATCAACTTTCGCCAGCAGTTTTTCAAACATATGGAGCTAATGACAAAATCGCTGGGATATTCTGCGAGAAGGGATTATCGATAATATTATCAGTTGACTTTCAGTTGAATTTCAAACACTGTCATCTCAGAATAGCATCTATTATCAAAAGTAAAAACTGAAATCTGATATGAATGCAGACAGTGGGTACAAGCCTGGGAGTTGAAAATCTGGAAAAAAACTGTGTTCATCCTGAAAACCGGAGACTACCCCAAAACCCAGAAATCTTCCAGGAAAACTTGGCAGGTATGCAAACAGGTCAGGGGTACGGCCATGGGAATGAGGATGGCTCCTTCCGGTGCCAATCTTTTCGTGGTTTGCTTGGAGGAGGCTTTCCTGGGATCCAAAATCCATCAGCTCGTGGTTTGGTTTAGATCATTTATGACATCTTTACCATGTGGACTGATGGTGAGGTTGACCTGTTAAAATTCCTGGAATCTCTGAATATCTTCACCCAGTTAAATTTTACATGGTCCAATTCTGAATCCCATGCCACTTTCCTTGATGTTGATCTTGTCCTCACTGAGGGCCAGCTACCCTCTTCTGTCCACATTAAATCTACTAACAAACAACAGTATTACATTTGACAGTCGCCATCCTTTCCACATGAAACTTTTGCTCCCATGTAGTCTTGGCATTTGAGGCTAACGTATTTGTTAAGACGGAGACTCTTTACAGCAGTACACCACCACTCTCGTCTCGGCCTTCACTGGACGTAATCACCCCACCAGCCTGTTTCAAAAGCAGATTTCCTGGGCCATCACATCCAAACCTGATACTGCTGATTCCTCCAAAAAAACAATTTTGTAACACACCACTGGTCACTCAGTGTTATCCTGGTCCAGAGTGTATTAATCAGGTACTTTGACAACACTATGACTTCCTAAAATCATGCCCCGAAATGAGATCCATTCCATCTGAGGTTTTGCTCACCACACCTAAAATAGGTTTCCATTACCACCCCAATCTCTGCAATATTCTGGCCAGACCCTATGATCCTTCTGCACCCATTTCCATACCCTACGGCTTCTACTGCTGCAACTGTCTCCGCTGCAAGACTTGCCCTATGCACACTCCTACCACCACCTATACCAGCCCTGTAACTGGTAAAGCATATACTATCAAAGAAAGAGCCACCTGTGAAACAAAATGTCATATTCCAGCTGTTATGTAAATACTGTTTGGCCTTTTACATCGTCATGACTACCACCATCAGTTACGATGAATGGGCATAGGCAGAGGGCATATACTGGCAACATACAATATCCTGTTGCATAGCATGTGCTATAACATAACAGTTGTGACCTCAGTGCCTGTTTCATCACACATGCAATCTGGATTCTTCCCCCAGATATGAGTTACTCAGAACTCCACATGTCGGAACTAGTGCTGCAAGATGTCCTTTGTTGTCGCCAACCCCTGGCTTTATTTGCATTAATTTCTTCTGTCTCAGCATTTCTTCACAGTAACTACTCCTTTCTTCACTCCGTTTTTGTTTTCTGTATCTTTCATTTTCTTACCTGCCTATTTTTTGCTGTCCCCTCCCATCTCTGAAAAGCTAATTGCATGGTATGTAACACTCTTACACTTTGGAAGTGTATCCGTCTAGAAATAAATACCAAGAAGCATGGCAAAAAGCAGAAGAAAAAGAGGAAGAAGCGCTTTTGAGGACAATAGATGTTGGCAAAGGGGAAGCAAAATCAGATGAAATAAAACAAATTGAAATGTTAATAGATAATTCATGACTGGAGGAAGCAACAGAAGTGATAGGATAACTCCTAAAACAATCTTCCAATCCCACGTACAAAACAAGAGCGAAAAAATCGTTCAACACAAGAGTGTTCAGTCTAAGAAAAGATGTATTAGAAAGCCTACATCAAGTGAAATACTGTGCAGAGAACCTACGCCCCATAAAATGAGCTGAAACACATTATATCAATACAAAAATGTGGGAGACACACTTTGACAACATACTGAACAGGGAAGGACCAAGAGGGAGACTACAGGGAAGATCTGACACAATGCCACAAACAACTATGGAATAGGTCCCATTGGCCTCAGAAGAGGTCAGAGCTGCCATTAACAGCACCAAGAACAAAAAGGCTCCAGGTCCTGACAGACTTTGTACTGAATATTTAAAGGATACTGCCCAAATACTAATGCCAGTTAGAACAAAGCTCTACAATTGGTGAATAGAAGCAGTCTCCATTCTAGAACAGTGGAGACAATCAATAGTAAAATAGCTATATGATGGGAAAGGAGACCCCAAGGACACTAGCAAATACAGAGGCAAAGCCCTAGAGAACTTACCTTTCAAAGTGTTCTCTAACATAATAACAGAAAGAATAAAGCAAAACATTGACGAACATTTCCCCAAAAGTCAAATGGGATTCAGAAAGAAAGATCAACTATGGCAGGTTTCACTAATTCAGATCCACTACTACAGTTCAGAGAAAATTCAAGACAAAATATCACAATAAATCATCTCAAAGACAAACTGTTTTTAATTGGTACAATCGTTTCACCAAAATTGGCTGTGCATCTCATAGGACAAACATTCATAGTCCGGGTAAATCAATGAGACATGCCAGCTTAAAATTGAATATTACCACAGTGTGGAAGGTATTCCTGAAATGCCTGTCATTCAGACCCTACCAGTTGGAACTGTTGTAAGCAATTTTTTAAGAGCAGAATTATGTGTGGAAATGCAGACTGAAGGTGATTTTTCTTAGTAAAATTATGTTCAGTGATGAAACTACCTTTCATATCTGTGGTAATGTGAACAGGTGTAATGGAAATGGAAATGTCGTGTGGATAGGGCCTCCCGTCGGGTAGACTGTTCGCCTGGTGCATGTCTTTCAAGTTGACGCCACTTTGGTGTCTTGTGTGTCAATGGGGATGAAGTGATGATGATAAGGACAACACAACACCCAGTCCCTGAACGGAGAAAATCTCTGACCTAGCCGGGAATCGAATCTGGGCTGTTAGGTATGACATTCCGTTGTGCTGACCACTCAGTTACCACGGGCAGACAACAGGTGTAATGTTTGGATATGAAGTGAGCAGAAACACAGTCACATAATCAAATGTGTACAGGACTCACCTAAGATAAATGTTTCCTGCTCTGTAAGCTGTAAGAAGATTTATGATGCTTTTTTTTTTCTTCTGAGTGAACTATAAGTGGCATACCTGTACTTGCTTGAACATTATCTGATGCCTCAATTATAACAGGTTATGGGTACAGAAGTTATTCTCCAGCAAGGTGGTGTAGCATGGGATTCAGAGTACAACCATGTGAAATTCAGTTCGGTGAAGGTATTCAGAGATTCCAGGAATCCTAACAGGTCAGTCTCACTGTGAGCCCGTATGCTAAAGAAGTCGTCAATGCCTCAAAACCAAACCAGGGGCTAAAGACATGGATCCCAGGAAAGCCCAAGCAACCCATAAAAAGACTTACATAGGAAGTAGCCATTCTTGTTCCCATGGCCATACCCCTGCTCTATTGGTATGTCTGCCCCTGAAAGGTGAAGTAGTTGTTGGTAAGTATGAAGTTGATTAAGGTGAGTAGGAAGGATGTCACAGGTTTGGAATCACATGGGCACTTACTGATGAAAGCGTCCTCTAGCCATGATGAATCCTATCACATATTAAATCCGTTCCTTTCCAAAACATGCTTTTGCACTTTTGAAACTAAGGTTCCACAGTCTGTTTTTTGAATCCTGCTTGTTCCTTGGAGTTACTCCCAAAGGTCTAACATGGAAAGTCTCTGTTTCTGGATGTAATCTTACCCTACATGAGGCTCTTTTATGGTCCCACCTTCTCCTAAACTACCTGAACAGTAGTGTTTCCCTTCCTGTCTCTCCGCAGCTCTGTGACAGCCACGCCATCAACCACCACTGTTCTTCTACACACCATTATTGAGGCATTATCTAATGCCTCAATTACAACAGGTTATGGGCAGAGAAGTTATTTTCCAGCAAGATGGTGTAGCATCACTGAAACATGGGACTTAAGGAAAGGCAGGATTCAGTGTGGGCAGGTCACGTACACTTTATTTGGAACCAATTGCAAATAAGGGTGACAATAAGGAACAATTATCAGATTTCAACCTCAAATCGTGGATGTTTCACTACTGGGTTAATGTTCACTCAACTCAAACGTCCTAGGTCCAGTGGACAACGAGCTTGTGGCCCTGGCAACTACAGCCCCTCAATCTGGCAGTGCCTGTGTGCCACATGTCCTTGCTCTGCCGGACCTCACTGCTGCTCCATCCGAGTCGAACTCCCTCCACACTCCGACTTGGAAAACACTTGACGCCTTCCAAAGATAGTTACACGGTACTAGATATCGATAACCGCTGCTGCTGTCACTCACGGCAGACAATGCTACCAAATGTAGTGGCACCAGGAAACACGAGAAGAAAATGAGATGCCACTATCCTTATTACACGATGCCAATCTATAGACGGCACCAACACGAGCCGCAACAAGGCTCAACCACATTATCATCGTGAAGTTGTCTCATATGTTTGTAGGAATGTGCCAGCTTGTACTGGATGTGGTGGAACAATATCCTGTCCACCACAGTTACCTAATTTATTCCCAGTGGACTTCTTTGTATGGGATTACAATAACGACAGAGTGTTTGTTCCTCCATTTTTGGAAAATGTCGATGTGCTGTGGCAGTGGATAAGACAGGCAGTTGCCACTATACATGAAGACTTGCTTCATAGGACTTGACAGGAAATTGATTACAGATGGGCCATTTGTCATGTTACGAAAGGAAGCCACATTGAACATTTGTAAATAAAACTTGAAGATGCAATCCATTCAATACTGTATCAAACATTTCTATATGTTATTTACTGTTTTCACAATTAAAGGTTACTTTTCATACGTAATTTATGAACATTTGTATCTTAAACATTTTCACACAGAACTTGTCAATATGCCATATTCTGCAATGTTATGTTAATATTTTTTGGTATCATATGAGACCAACCTTGGAACATTTTCAGACAAATGATGACTACCATAGCTACAATACCCGATATAGTACAGCCACCCGTTTACTGTTAGTAGAAATAATTCACATCATTCCTTGTATGTAATCTATATTGATGTTAATCTTTATGAGACACTGTTAGCATACATCAGTAAGGTATGTAAAGCAGCAATTAAGATTTTTTCTTTACTCAGGCTCTGTTTTTACTCTCTAAGTTATTATGCTAACTCATGGCATTTTGGTAGATTTGTTTATATTAAGCCAAATCATTAACTACTGTGTGTTCTATCCATTTAAATGTTTAATATTAAGATATCTAACAAACAACAGTTCATTGCAGAATCATTGGTATGTATAAAAAGAAATTGCTGGTGAGGAACTACAAATTATAATCTTGTGAAGAAAGACTATGGATTTATGAGGGCATATAAATATGTGCATGTTCCGTTATCCTTTTATTAATTTACATAAAATTTAGTTGTACATTTGAGGAACACCGATACATTATTTACATTATTCATCCCCCCCCCCCCCCCCTACAAAGGACTAATGCTAAGCATAAATTGGGATGCATATAGCACATGTGATGACGTGCATGTTTGCATGTGCACCGCATATTGAGACACATAAACATCCTTTGCACATGCCGCTTGGTGACACTCTGCACTGACAGAACTGACATGCATGCACCCTGTAATCTTTCTCAAATGATTTTATGGAAACTGTTTCGTAGAAATATTAGATTTTTGTCTTGCTTGTAGCATTACATGTCAGAGTCAAGGTGAAGTACCCATCATCTCACTAATGGTCATACTTATTGTGATGTACACATTTTAGTAAGACGCTGCACAAAATTCGAAAAGTTTGCAATGAAAAATAGGGCTCACTATGATTTTGCGTTCAGTACGTATTACACCATACGTTGCTGTGTAAGAAATTTAGCTAACATATTGAATTTTTCTTTAGACTAGGAAGGAGGTCTCTGTCTGTCTCTGATCTTGAGAAAATGGACCCTACATAGCACGTTCACTCCTGATCTCTCACCCGTGAGAATGAAATATTCACAACATCCCTCATACCTCCGAAACCGCTCGAGACATCAAAATGAGATCTTGGCAGATGATAGCACGCAAGGAGGAGAGTATTTTGCCAATGTGTAAACACACAGAACTTTCTTATCTATGGTTATATATTGGAAGGTACACTTTCTAACTTTCTATTTTATTTTTTTCACCCCATTTTTCCCTCCATTTAAAAGTTATGAACTGCTAGTTAAACAGGAGTTTCATATTATGAAAATAAAGATGAAATTTCTTCTCTTATGTTAATGCAAACTGACACAATGAGGTTTTTTGTAGACAATTGAACCCTCTGGTGACCAGTTTACTTCTTTAATAAGAAGCTGTTCCAGAAATCTGTCGCAATAGATGTGGCAAGATGAGTTTGTGCAAATTGTGCTGTGTTTTGGCAAAAGAGATACAATTAATCCTGTCAACAAGAGAAATGTGGCCATTACTCATAAATAGTGATGCTTCTTTGAATGAGAAAAGGTTAACAATCCACACAAAAATAAATTATTGATATGTGATGCATTGTTGCTGGGTGGGCACAGCTGAGTAGGTGTGCTGCTTCCCGACTCACTCATTCTTACCACTTCTCCCCTTCCTACCGCTCCCCGCAGCTTGTATTCAGTGCTGCCGCCACTTCTTGCCGCTAACCTCACAGCTACCCAGTTGAGGTAGGGAGGCGTGAGGAGTGGTTTGTTTGGATCTGATTCTCCGAGACTGAGGATGCAGCGGCCAGAGACAGTGGTCAGATGGGCATGAGTTGTGTCTGAGTGATTATTTGGACCTTTATGTGCTTTCATTTTCTGACAAAGGATGTGGCCAAAAATTTAGTTGTGAAAGTGTGATTGTCTTTCCTACATATCTTTCTGTGGCCCAGTGATCGTTTTCGCAGAGAGTTGCTATCTATCCTCATTTGTACTGATTCACAGAGTATTTGTACAAGTTATGCATAGTATGGATTGATCACCACAGTCTCTTTCATCAACATGCTGTCTGTGACACATGAATAGCTGGCTACACGAGTGGACGTCCACAATGGGCCAAAACCACGGGCCATTTCCTCAGGTGTATCTAACGGATCAGCCCTGCCGATCTGAAGACCATTGTTTCCCAATAATGTGCAGGCCTTGCCCGTCAGATCTAGTCTCATCGATCTGATCTAGTCTCATCGATCTGCCCGAAGGCCAGTTCTGTTTGTGTGTGGCATAATGAGATGGATTTTCGTGGTTTATCCGTGGACTCGGGACTGTGCTGCTCCTCGACAGGCCAGAGGCCGTGGCCGATGGATTTCAGGAACTGTGACTGGCTCACTACAAGTACATTGTATAATGCATTTTTATAGATATTTTATTTATTCTAGTACATTTTGGCATTTTGAAAGTAGTTCATATATTAGGAAACATGGATATAAACAGAAGAAAATTGTGACAGTCGCTGGCAGAAAAATCTCACAGTATCTGTAAAATGAAATGATTGTGTGGCATTGATGGCAGAGCCCATCCTGGGAAGTTTGGCTACTGGGTTGCAAGTCTTCGTTCAGGTGACACCACATTGGGTAACTTGCATGTTGACCATCACAAAATGATGATAAGGACAACAAAACACACAGTTCACGAGCGAAGAAAATCTCCAACCTGGTCAGGAATCGAACCTGGGTCTGCTGCATGTTAGACAAACACATTACAACTTAGATAAGCCGTCGGACACACAATACCTCTCAAATAATAGATATAAGACACTGAGTAATAACTGACAATAACGATCATAGTAGAACCAACATTTTTTGGGCCGTCACGTATGGTGTTCATTTACACAACTCTTCCCCACCTTATACACTTCTTTCAAGAGGCCTACTACTTTCTGAGAGTAATTCTTAAATTAGTGAAGGTATTTAAATGTCTTTTGAGTCCAAGGAAATGCGTATTTTTGTCACCAAATGTGTTTTGTTTTATTGAAATAAAATAACATCAGCGAAGTCCCTTTTTTTTGCTTCAATCTGAGTCTTTATTAACACTTTAGATCTCAAAATTTGTCAGGGAAAATGCTAAAATTTGTCTAGAAATCAGGGAATTTCACTTGGGGGAACTTGTGGTAGTCCTGAGTATTAAAATCATGATGAGAATACCCTGCAGTGGAACGACAGGCACTTTTTGCCAGGTGCACAAAGGGGCCATATCTGTGAAAATTACACCTTTTTGACTTTTTGTAACAGCTCATAGAGATACATCAGCATAACAGGCACCAAGTAGATAACCTTGTTTTACTCTCTAGCATTACTTCTGGATCACATGATAAAATAATACTCCTTAACTTCTCATTCACTACACTCATGATGAATTGTCTGTCCCTTCTAATGATCTGAAAACATTGTGAAGGTGGAAGATATAATCTCAGTGGCTAATGGCTCACTGGTTACCGAACTGTGTATTGTTCTTGACAAAAGAATAAGCCCCCCCCCCCCCCCCAAAAAAAAAAAAGTTACAGATATATGTAACTGAAAACTTTTATGTACTAACGAAAAGAAATGGGAGTGTTTAAAAGGCGAAAAACAAAACACTACTCAGTGACAATAAAATTCAGTATACTGTAAGGCTATATTTTTTGAATAAGCACCATTTCTCCAGCCCGTAAGCACCATGTCAAAGTGAGCATATGGCAGGACTGGCTTCCCACTATCCACCTCACCTCTCCTGCAGTGCTCATGTGGTGTGTGGTGTGTGGTGCGAGAAATGGTGCCACAACCACAATGCCGCATTACCTGGCATAGGTACATGTTGTGTGCCCATCATATCACATCTCAATCTGTGCAGTCTCATTTAAACAAAACATGAGCACTGTGCTGCCACACGCCACATGCACTATATGCGTCTCGATTTGCATCTAGTGTAGGACTGACACATATATTTGTAATGTCATGTTAATTAATAAGTGGTGGTTTTTCTATTTGCTGTTTGATAGGGTATCGAATACAGTCTTTCATATACTTTAGCTAACTTGCGTTGCTATTGATAGGCTTGTAACATTTTATATATTAATATTCAAATGTTTGTAAGAAATCATTAAATGGTTATCATCAAAAGAAATTGGAAATCTTTTTACATTCAACAGGCTGTTTCACAGGCACAACTAATCCGTTCCCTAGAGTCAAAACTAACAGCGCTGCAAAGTGAACTGGAATTGTGTCACGCTTCACAGCAGCAGTTGAAGATAAAAGCAGACATGGCATGTAGAGAGAGAGAAAATTATTGTTCCTTTATTGGACAGTTTCTTGAATCTCTCAAGAGGAAAGGACAGCTTAAAGTTGTGGATTCAGAAGGTAATACGGTATGTATCCATAGATAATTGTCTCTGTGCAAAGAATGTAACTAAAGGCTTACTTTTACATGCTTGCATATGTTATTTTTTATTCAAAATTGTAGTGAACCATTGATTAGCTTAACTTACTATTTTATTTAAACATTCAATGTTCATCAAATTCAGACAATCTTTGGTCCATACATCCTGTTCAGTTGTGCATTCCACAGTTGCAATGACCAATAGTTCTGAAAAGTTCTACTTAAGTATAGCATGTATCATAATGTTAATGTTAACATTAGAAGACAGAGGACATATTTGTTATAACACACGATATGTTAAATCGAATATTACACAACAATTAATCAGAATTATTGTGGATTAAACTGTTGGACAATGTTTATGACATGAAGAAAGTTGGAACTTGTTCAGCATGTTCTGTCTTAAGAAAATAATAAGCACAGTCATCTATAATACAAATAAATAAATAAAATATAGTTCTTAACCAAAAATATTATGAAGCTCTAGGAGTCAACATTCATAACATCATCAGTAGGCGGTATCTTCAAGCTCATAATCAATCACAAACCTGAAATAACTGTAATTTGCCATCATCTGCGGGAGAACTAATGAACTGTATATTAGTCATAATTTGAGAATACTGAGTATGCAAGAAAAACCAGCAATTTTGCATGAAAGTTGACCAGATCAGCTTTGCAGTGAAGACTTAAACTTCTCATTTTTTCATGTACTTAGAAATTCCATTTCACCACCTCTATTTTCTCTTTGTAACAAACTGTATGCAGTGATGCTGCTTACAAAGCTTTCAGTCTGTCGTTGCCTAAGCCCAATATTGAAAAGAATGCCTGTGGACAAATTTGTGCAAGTTTCGATCAATTAATTTCAATAACATCAGCAAACTAGTGGCCAATATACTTTTCCTGCAACTACTGGAGTTCAGAGGTCTGTATCTTTCGTATCATTCTTGAGTTGCATACCTTACAGTAAATTCATCTAGCTTCAGATTGTCACCAAATTTATAACACTTTTAATAAAAATGGCACTATTGCATTAGTCATGGTGTTCTGACAAACAAGCTGGTACACCTTTGATGACCCATGTGAAAACTAACACACACACACACACACACACACACACACACACACACACACACACACACACACATGTCCATCCGCACATATACAGACACAAACAGATATATGTAAAGGCAAAGAGTTTGGCAGAGATGTCAGTCGGGGCGGAACTACAGAGGCAAAGACGTTGTTGAATGACAGGTGAGGTATGAGTGGCAGCAACTTGAAATTAGCGGAGGTTGAGGCCTGGTGAGTAACAGGAAGAACAAACAGTTTCTTTCACCTATTAAACAACCATTTCGGTTAGTTCTAACAACTTTCGCTTTATTTTCATTTCCATTTTTCCCACATCACTGATCATTTTTAGCTGCTCCCCACAGGTTTTAACGTCATTATTTCTTCGTCAGACAATTGTTAGCCTCATTTTCGTAATCTGCCACAACAAAACCACTCCTTTTAATACATTTACACGCAGTTTTTTCGAAATTTTCCCGAATTTCTCCACCCTTTAACGTGTTTTGGTGGCAACACAACCACCTAACCTTTGTGCACATCGTTGTCTATCAACCCAAGTTCACCACAGGATCAACATAGCTCACCTTTAACCAACACTTTTTCGACTCTTTTTCACACCAGATCTCCTGTTGCTTTCTAGTTCACCTTTATCTCTCCCCATATAATTTCATTTTCATTTCAGCCTCATGTTACACTTTCCAGCTTCTAATACCATGTCACCCTCACAACCCCACAATGACCCCATTAAGTTTTATTTACATCCCATCCGCAAACATGCCTTCACCCTAGCCAGATTACGCTCCCA
Source organism: Schistocerca gregaria (assembly GCF_023897955.1). NCBI lineage: Eukaryota > Metazoa > Arthropoda > Insecta > Orthoptera > Acrididae > Schistocerca > Schistocerca gregaria. Next base: position 68,677,011 of record NC_064928.1, on the reverse strand, counting down.
TATTTTATTTACTCAGGCTTGTCTGACATTTGGCATTACCCCCAAAGGCCTCACACTTATAGTTCCCATCTCTGGCTGTAACCCTTCTTTCCGTCAGTCCCTATACCAGTTCCAAACTGAACAATCCATTGCCCTCACCCACCTAATCCTTCACCTACACATCAACTCAGCCAATGAACACAACTGTCAACTCCTATTCTTAATAAAAGTCCTCAATCTTTCCTCTCCCACATCCACAACGGCTGTTCAGAGCATCCTCCTACAGGCCAACCGCAAATTAGAACAGCATGCTGCCCTCCACCTAAAAAAACTATCCAATATCCTGGTTTCCCACCTCCGGAAAGGCAACTCACTCACCCTCCACAACCTTTCCAGTACACCTCAACCTCCTCCTCATTGCACACAGACCCAGACTCTCCCATCTACTCAATATCCCGCTTCCAGCTCCACTCCCCCCAAAACCTCAAAATTCTAATCAACACAATCTGGAATCACAACACCCTAATTCAGTAGTTAACCTTTCCTCCAAAACTCTCTCCCAATCTGAAACCTCTGTCCTATCCAAAGGCCTCACCTTCAGCCCGACTCCCAGATTCAACCAAAAAGCCCTCGTCAAAGATGTACTGGCCTACACTAGTACTCTCTGCTGAAAATCACTTTGCCATGAAGAAAAATAATCTTAATCCTACTCCTAATGATCCAATTCCACAAGACACTATCCAAATTGAACCCTGCGTGCAACAGTTCCGTCCTCCGTCACAGCGGGCCCACCTCCTCTTCCTCAAAATCACCCTCGCCAAACCTTCCAGGAATTTCTCACTTCCAGCCTTGCCTCTCAACCCTTCTTGAAAAACCTTAATCCTACTCCCAACATCACCACAGCTGAAGCCCAGGATATCCGTGATCTGAAGGCTGACCGATCCATCGTCATTCTTCCGGCGGACAAGGGTTCCACGACCGTGGTACTTGATCGTCGGGAGTATGTGGCCGAGGGGCTGTGTCAGCTTTCAGACAACACTACATACAAAGTTTGCCAAGGTAATCCTATTCCTGATGCCCTGGCGGAGCTTCAAGGAATCCTCAGAACCTTAAGCCCCCTTCGAAACCTTTCACCTGACGCCATCAACCTCCTTACCCCACCGACACACCGCACGCCTTCTTCCTAAAATTCACAAACCCAATCATCCTGGCTGCCCCATTGTAGCTGGTTACCAAGACCCCACAGAACATATCTCTGCCTATGTAGATCAACCCCTTCAACCCATTACATACAGTCTCCCATCCTTCATCAAAGACACCAACCACTTTCTCGAATGCCTTGAATCCTTACCCAATCTGTTACCCCCGGAAACCTTCCTTGTAACCATTGATGCCATTTCCTAATACACAAATATTCCGCACATCCAGGGCCTCGCTGCAATGGAGCACTTCATTTCACGCCGATCACCTGTCACCCTACCTAAAACCTCTTTCCTCGTTACCTTAGCCAGCTTCATCCTGACTCACCACTTCTTCACTTTCGAAGGCCAGACATACCAACAATTAAAGGGAAAGCCATGGGTACCAGGATGGCCCCCATGTACACCAACCTATTCATGGGTCACTTAGAGAAAGCCTTCTTGGTTACCCAGGCCTGCCAACCCAAAATTTGGTACAGATTTATTGATGAAAGCTTCATGATCTGGACTCACATTGAAGAAGAACTCCAGAATTTCCTCTCCAACCTCAACTCCTTTGGTTTCATTAGATTCACCTGGTCCTACTCCAGATCCCATGCCACTTTCCTTGACGTTGACCTCCATCTATCCAATGGCCAGCTTCACACCTCCGTCCACATCAAACCCACCATCAAGCAACAGTACCTCCATTATGACAGCTGCCACCCATTCCATATCAAATGGTCCCTTCCCTACAGCCTAAGTCTTCGTGGCAAACGAATCTGTTCCAGTCCTGCATCCCTGAACCATTACACCAACAACCTGAAAACAGCTTTCGCATCCCGCAACTACCCTCCCGACCTGGTACAGAAGGAAATAACTAGAGCCACTTCCTAATCCCCTCAAACCCAGAACCTCCCACAGAAGAACCCCAAAAGTGCCCCACTTGTGACAGGATACTTTCCGAGACTGGATCAGACTCTGAATGTGGTTCTCCAGCAGGGATACGACTTCCTCAGATCCTGCCCTGTAATGAGATCCATCTTTCATGAAATCCTCCCCACTCCACCAAGAGTGTCTTTCCGCCGTCCACCTAACCTTCGTAACCTCTTGGTTCATCCCTATGAAATCCCCAAACCACCTTCCCTACCCTCTGGCTCCTACCCTTGTAACTGCCCCCGGTGTATAAATTGTCCCGTGCACTCTCCCACCACCACCTTCTGCAGTCCTGTAACCCGGAAGGTGTACACGATCAAAGGCAGAGCCACGTTTGAAAGCTCCCATGTGATTTACCAACTGACCTGCCTACACTGTGAAGCTTTCGATGTGGGAATGACCAGCAAACAAACTGTCCATTTGCATCAATGGACACAGGCAGACAGTGTTTGCTGGTAATGAGGATCACCCTGTGGTTAAACATGCCTTGGCGCACAGCCAGCACATCTTGGCACAGTGTTACACCGTCCGTGTTATCTGGATACTTCCCACTAACACCAACTTATCAGAACTCCGGAGATGGGAACTTGCCCTTCAATATATCCTCTCTTCTCATTACCCACCAGGCCTCAACCTCCGCTAATTTCAAGTTGCCGCCGCTCATACCTCACCTGTCATTCAACAACTTCTTTGCCTCTGTACTTCCACCTCGACTGACATCTCTGCCAAACTCTGTGCCTTTACATATGTCTGCTTGTGTCTGTATATGTGCAAATTGATATGTGTGTGTGTGTGTGCGCGAGTGAATACCTGTCCTATTTTCCCCCTAAGGTAAGTCTTTCCGCTCCCAGGATTGGAATGACTCCTTAACCTCTCCCTTAAAACCCACATCCTTTCGTCTTTCCCTCTCCTTCCCTCTTTCCTGATGAAGCAACTGGGGGTTGCGAAAGCTTGAATTCTGTGTGTGTGTGTGTGTGTGTGTGTGTGTGTGTGTGTGTGTGTGTGTGTGTGTGTGTCTGTCAACATACCGACGCTTTCGTTTGGTAAGTTACGTGTTTACACAGTACATATGTAGTTGATTAGGAATGGGACATGGGCAGAAAAGACAAAACAAGTGAGAACAGCACAATATTGATTTTATTATTAACGGCTAACACAATTTGTTAAATATGAGCACTGGAGATGCTGATGAGACACTGCATCCATAAAGTGATGTGATCAGCAGTTGCAGTGGAATGTGAGTAACATGTTCCAGTATACTGGCCTTCAGATCAACTGGAGACTGAACATGCCCTGGTAAATGCAGTTTTTTTAGATATCCACACAGCCAAAAGTCACACGGCTACAGAACAACTGATTTTGCTGGCTGTGCATCTAGAAAACCTTTTGAGACAACATGTTTGTGGAAGGTTGCATTAAGTAGATCTGTAACAGGATGAGCAACATCAGGTGTTGCTTCACCTTGCATGAAATCATTGGTTTTCACATAGTTGTGGTCTTCCAAAGCAGGAATAACATGCTGTACAAGGAGGTCTCAGTAATGTTCAGATGTCATACTTCACCTGACGGGCTCTCTGCGTGTATTTTCTTCAAAGAAAAATCAACTGAAAATAAAGGTGCTTGTGAATCCACACTACACAGTCACATCTGGTGAATGCAATAGTTATTCCTGTGCAACATGTGGTTTAACTGTGCCCCAAATTCAGCAGTTTTGTATTTTCACTGTACCTTGTAGTGTCTTGTCACTCCATAGAATGTTGCCTGGACACATGTCATCAACTTTGATCCATTCCAGACACCAAAGAACAAATTCAAAACATTGCTGCAGATAATGAGGTTTCAGTTGCTGCACTGTCTGGATCTCGAACGGGTTTGTTGTTGTTGTGATCTTCAGTCCAAAGACTGGTTTGGTTCAGCTATATATGCTACTCTATCCTGTGCAAGCCTTTTCATCTCCTAGTAAGTGCTGCAACCTACATCCTTCTGAACCTGCTTAGTGTATTCATCTCTTGGTCTCCCTCTGCAATTTTTACCCTCCACGCTTCCCTCCAAAACTAAATTTGTGATCCCTTGATGTCTCAGACTGTGTCCTACCAACTGATTCCTTCTTCAATGTAAGTTGTGCCACAAATTCCTGTTCTCCCAAGTACCCCCTTGTTAGTTACATGATCTACCCATCTAATCTTCAACAGTCTTCTGTAGCACCACATTTCTAGAAGCTATTTATTGCCCATGTTTCACTTCCATATTGGGCTATACTCCATACAAATACTTTCAAAAAAGACTTCCTGACACTTCAATCTATACTTGATGTTAACAAATTTCCCTTCTTGAGAAATGGTTTCCTTGCCATCGCCAGTCTTCATTTTAGATCCTCTCTACTTTGACCATCATCAGTTATTTTGCTGCCCAAATAGCAGAACTCTTCTGCTACTGTAAGCGCCTCATTTCCTAAACGAATTCCCTCAGCATCATCTCATTTAATTCTACTACTTTACATTATTCCCAATTTGTTTTTGTTGATGTTCATCTTATATCCTCCTTTCAAGACACTGTCCATTCCATTTAACTGCACTTCCAAGTTCTTTGATGCCTCTGACAGAATTACAATGTCATTAGCAAACTGCAAGGTTTTTATTTCTTGTCCCTGGATTTTAATTCCTACTCCAAATTTTTCTTTTGTTTCTTTTACTGCATGCTCAATTGAATATTGTATAACATCAGGGATACAACCCAGTCTCACTCTCTTCTCAACCACTGCTTCCCTTTTATGCCCTTGAGTCTTTTAACTGCCATCTGGTTTCTGTACAAATTGTAAACAGCGTTTTGCTACCTATATTTTACCCCTGCCACCTTCAGAATTTGACGGAGTGTATTCCAGTCAACATTGTCAAAAGCTTTCTATAAGTCTACAAATGCAATAAACATAGACGATAGGTTAAGGAAAACCAAATCTAAGAAAAGTCATAGGTTCAGTACTGCCTTGTGTGTTCCTACATTTATACAAAATCCAAACTGATCTTCCCCAAGGTCAGCTTCTGCCAGTTTTTCCATTCATGTGTAAAGAATTCGTGTTGGTATTTTGAAACTGTGACTTATTAAACTGATAGTTTGGTAGTTTTCACATCTGTCAGCACCTTTCACCTTGTATTTTAATTCCACTCCTGAACCTTTATTTATTTCCATCATGGGTTCCTCTATGTACAGATTGATGAGTAGTGGCGAAAGGCTACAGCCTTGTCTTACACCCTTCTTAATACGAGCACTTCGTTCTTGATCGTCCACTCTTATTTTTCCCTCTTGGTTGTTGTACATATTGTATATGACCCGTCTCTCCCTATAGCTTACCTCTACTTTTTTCAGAATCTCGAACAGCCTGCACCATTTTATATTGTCGAACGCTTTTTCCAGGTCGACAAATCCTATGAACGTGTCTTGATTTTTCTTTAGCCTTGCTTCCATTATTAGCCATAATGTCAGAATTGCCTCTCTCGTGTCTTTACTTTTCCTAAAGCCAAACTGATCGTCACCTAGCGCATTCTCAAATTTCTTTTCCATTCTTCTGTATATTATTCTTGTAAGCAGCTTCGATGCATGAGCTGTTAAACTGATTGTGCGATAATTCTCGCACTTGTCAGCTCTTGCCGTCTTTGGAATTGTGTGGATGATGCTTTACCGAAAGTCAGATGGTATGTCGCCAGACTCATATATTCTACACACCAACGTGAATAGTCGTTTTGTAGCCATTTCTCCTAATGATTTTAGAAATTCTGATGGAATGTTATCTGTCCCTTCCACCTTATTTGACCGTAAGTCCTCCAAAGCTCTTTTAAATTCCAATTCTAATACTGGATCCCCTATCTCTTCTAAATCGACTCGTGTTTCTTCTTCTGTCACATCAGACAAATCTTCACCCTCATAGAGGCTTTCAATGTATTCTTTCCACCTATCTGCTCTCTGCTCTGCATTAACAGGGAAATTCCTGTTGAACTCTTAATGTTACCACCGTTGCTTTTAATGTCACCAATGGTTGTTTTGACTTTCCTGTATGCTGAGTTTGTTCTTCCGACTATCATATCTTTTTCGATGTCTTCACATTTTTCCTGCAGCCATTTCGTCTTAGCTTGCCTGCACTTCCTATTTATTTCATTCCTTAGCGACTTGTATTTTGTATTCCTGGTTTTCCCAGTACATGTCTGTACTTCCTCCTTTCATCGATCAACTGAAGTCCGAGGGTCAGTCAAAAAGTAATGCCTCCTATTTTTTTTTCTACGTTTAATTGTCAGGAAATTTAAATGCAATTACATAGGTTGAAAACCACAACATTGAGGATCATTATGTCATTTTTCAATGTAATCTCCGCCCATCTCTACAGTTTTGGTCCATCTTTGAACAAGGGCATGTATCCCAGCACGGTAAAAATCACAGCTCTGCTTCCTAAGCCATTGACGCACGGATGTTTTGACGGCCTCCTCATCTTCAAAATGAATCCCACGATGAGCTTCTTTTAGTGGCCCGAACAGATGGAGGTCTGATGGTGCCAGGTCAGGGCTGTATGGGGGATGAGGCAAAACTTCCCATCCAATTTTGACAATCTCGTCAGAGGTGTGACGACTGGTGTGTGGTCTTGCATTGTCATGCAAAAGAAGAACATCCGCCATTGATTTTGTGGGCGAACTCGCTGAAGACGTGCTTTAAGTTTTTTGAGGGTTGTGACGTATTGAACAGAATTTATTGTGCATCCCTGCTCCAAAAAATCAACCAGAATCACACCCTCTGTATCCCAGAAAACTGTTGCCATAACTTTCCCTGCAGATCGCACAGTTTTGAATTTTTTCTTCCTCAGCGAGCTTGTGTGACGCCACTCCATTGACTGCCTCTTTGATTCGGGTTCAAAAAAATGCACCCATGTTTCGTCCCCGGTCACAATTTTTTTCAGAAACTCATCTCCCTCCAAACGGAAGCGCTGCAAGTGTTAGGAGGCTATTGTTTTCCTTGCCTCTTTATTCTGATCGGTTAACATTCTTGGAACCCACCGTGCACAAACTTTTGAGTACCCCAATTGTTTAATAATCGTGATCACACTGCCTTTACTAAGAGAAATAATGCGACACACTTCATCTGCAGTCACCCGACGGTCACCACGAATGATGTCATCAACTTGCTGAATGTTGTGTGGAGTCACTGCACTCACCGGCCTGCCGCTCCGCTTTTCGTCAGTCAACGGTGTTTGCCCTTCAGCTTCCTTACAACGACGAACCCATCGTCTAACAGTGCTGACATCCACTGTCACAACACCACACACCTTCTTCAGTCTTTTATGAATGTGTATGGGCGTTTCACCTTCTGCATTCAAGAATACAATCACACAATGCTGTCTCAAACGAACATCGATGTCGGCCATCTTACAAACTTCTGCTGTGCTGCCACCTGTTGACACAGAAAGTTACTACTGCAGTGGATTGCAGAAGAAGGTTTGAGGAATGGCGCCAAATTCAAATTTTTCACTTAACTTAATTTTTTTAAGTAGAAAAAAAAATGGGAGGCATTACTTTTTGACCGACCCTCGTACTTCTTCTGTTACCCATGGTTTCTTCGCAGCTACCTTCTTTGTACCTATGTTTTCCTTCCCAACTTCTGTGATGGCCCTTTTTAGAGATGTCCATCCCTCTTCAACTGTGCTGCCTACTGCACTATTCCTTATTGCTGTATCTATAGCGTTAGAGAACTTCAAACGAATCTCGTCATTCCTTAGAACTTCCGTATCCCACTTCTTTGCGTATTGATTCTTCCTGACTAATGTCTTGAACTTCAGCCTACTCTTCATCACTACTATATTGTGATCTGAGTCTATATCTGCTCCTGGGTACGCCTTACAATCCAGTATCTGATTTCGGAATCTCTGTCTGACCATGATGTAATCTAATTGAAATGTTCCAGTATCTCCCGGCCTTTTCCAAGTATACCTCCTCCTCTTGTGATTCTTGAACAGGGTATGCGCTATTACTAGCTGAAACTTGTTACAGAACTCAATTAGTCTTTCTCCTCTTTCATTCCTTGTCCCAAGCCCATATTCTCCTGTAACCTTTTCTTCTACTCCTTACCCTACAACTGCATTCCAGTCGCCCATGACTATTAGATTTTCGTCTTCCTTTACATACTGCATTACCCTTTCAATATCCTCATACACTTTCTATCTGTTCATCTTCAGCTTGCGACGTCGGCATGCATACCTGAACTATCGTTGTTGGTGTTGGTCTGCTGTCGACTTTGATTAGAACAACCCGGTCACTGAACTGTTCACAGTAATACGCCCTCTGCCCTACCTTCCTATTCATAACGAATGCTACCCTGTTATACCATTTTCTGCTGCTGTTGATATTACCTGATACTCATCTGACCAGAAATCCTTGCCTTCACTTCTTTGACCCCTACTATATCTAGACTGAGCCTTTGCATTTCCCTTTTCAGATTTTCTTGTTTTCCTACCACGTTCAAGCTTCTGACATTCCACACCCCGACTCATAGAACATTATCCTTTCGTTGATTATTCAATCTTTTTCTCATGGTAACCTCCCCCTTGGCAGTCTCCTCCTGGAGATCTGAATGGGGGACTATTCCAGAATCTTTTGCCAATGGAAAGATTATCATGACACTTCTTCAACTACAGGCCACATCTCCTGTGGATACACGTTACGTGTCTTTAATGCAGTGGTTTCCATTGCCTTCCGCATCCTCATTTTTTATCAAAATTTAGGCAGTGGTGGGGATCGAACCCGGGACCAAAGACATTTTGGTTATGAATCAAAGACGCTACCCCTAGGTCACGGGTACAGTCCCTCTTACACTTCCATAATATTGCCCTCAAGTACATCACCCTTGTATAGACTCTATATACTCCTTCCACCTTTCTGCTTTCCCTTATTTGCTTGGGACTGGTTTTCCATCTGAGCTCTTGATATTAATAGAGGTGGTTTTCTTTTCTCCAAAGTTATCTTTAATTTTCCAGTAGGCAACATCTATCTTATCCCTAGTGCTACATGCTTCTGTATCCTTAAATTTGTCGTCAAGCCATTGCCGCGTAGCCATCTTGTGCTTTCTGCCGATCTCATTTTTGAGATGTTCGAATTCCTGCTTCTTTTACTACATTTTTATATTTTCTCCTTTCATCAATTAAATCCAATATCTTAAGTGTTACCCAAGGATTTCTATTAGCCCTCGTCTTTTTTATCACTTGATCCTTTGCTGCCTTCACTATTTCGTCTCTTAAAGATACCCATTCTTCTTCTACTTCATTCCTTTCCCCTGTTCTGTTCAAATGTTTCCTAATGCACCCTCTGAAACTCTCTACAACCTCTGGTTCCGTCTCGTTAAGTTCCTACCTTTTTGCAATTTCTTCAGTTTTAATCTACAGTTCATAACCCATAAATTGTGGTCAGAGTCCACATCTACCCCTGGAAATATATTACAATTTAAAACCTGGTTCGTAAGTCTCTTTCTTATCGTTCTATAATCAGTCTGAAACCTTCTGGAGTCACCAGGTCTCTTCCACGTATACAGCCTTCTTTTATGATTCTTAAACCAAGTGTTAGAATTTTGCACAGAGCATAACTCAATCATAGCTAACAGCTAGTTTCCTCTCTTATTCCTTACCCGCAATCCTTATTCAATTACTACTTTTCCTCCTCTTTTTTTTTTCCTATTATCGAATTCCAGTCCCCTATGACTATTAAATTTTTGTCGCTCTTAAATATATATCATGATAAATTTCTTCAGACTCTTCATCATCTGCAGAGTCTGTTTGCATATAAACTTCAACTACTGTGGTAGGTGTGGGCTTCATGTGTATCTTGGTCATAATAATACGTTCACTATGCTGGTCATAGTAGCTTATCCATGTTCCTGGTATGGTTACTGGTGTAAAATATGGTTCAAATGGCTCTGAGCATTATGGGACTTAACATCTGAGGTTATTAGTCCCCTAGACTTAGAACTACTTGAACCTAACTAACCTAAGGACATCACATACATCCTTGCCCGAGGCAGGATTTGAACCTGCAACCATAGCAGCAGCGTGGTTCTGGGTTGAAGTGCCTAGAACCGCTTGACCACAATGGCCGGCTTGTGTAAAATAGACTGCAGAACTTTCTGTACTGTTGATCATGTGATGGACAGTTCTAATGACTGCATGACCACCTAACTGGAGCATGTGCTGCATGGTCAGCTACTGCAACAGCAACCTTGTCAATAACTTCCTTTGGGATCGGATGCCTTCCTCTTTCAGGTGCCACACCCAGCTCACACTCTTTTCGAATTTCAATATCATCTTCTTCAAAACATGTAATGACTTTGTGCCTCTCCTCAGACCTTTCAGTCAGCAATAATCTCTCACCGCAGCACTGATTTCTGCCAGTCACATATAACAGTTTCACTAACAGCATATGGTATGTCTTTTCGATAACCATACTGTTTAGTCATGTTGTGACTTGTTAAATGATTATCTGGATGTTAGGCAATCACACACATAGTATACAGTGCCAGATTTGTGTCTGGTGGGCGCAGTTGGAGCTAATTTGTTTTCTGTCGCAAATTGGTTTTGCATCAATACATTAGCTTATCTACCAAGTTTTGCTGCCCTACAGTAATTACAGCCCACACTGGACCTCTGTGAGTAGCTGCACTTTTAATTGTAATCTTCGAGCTTATATATTTGTTTGCTCAAACATGATTTGAGAAGTGAAGTAATTTGCCATGTAATTACTTCAAAGACTGAGAAAGTCATTGTAAAGGGCCCTAACTGACTGACCCACCAATTTTGTGTGCAGCATACACGTGTCTGTCAACTTCACTTAGCTGTTAGAGCACCATCCTCTTCCTACTGCTGGTTGCAAATTGTTTATAGCTTAGCTGTTACAGCACCATCCTCTTCCTACTGCTGGTTGCAAATTGTTTATAGCTAGTTTATCAAGGTTATGTTCAGTGATATACTGCTTAGTTTGACACAGAAACAAAAACTGGGATTTACCTTGGCTATTTTAGAGGCCAGAAGACCAAGTGGGCGAGGGGGAAAAGGGGGGAGGGGATTTGTGGCAAAGAAGCAGCTAACGCAAAGAAATTCAACCTTGCTCTGTTATTGAATATGAGAGCTGATGGTTTTCATGAATTACTTAATAATGACTGAAATGTGTTTTATGGTGCTGCCGAACATCATGAAAATATTCCTAATAAAAAAGAATGTTGTGATAAAAGAAGATATAAGTTGTGAAGAGAGGCTGTTAGCTACATTGCGATTTCTAGCCACAGGTCAAAGTTACAAGGACATCGGATTCATTGCAGCTGTAGCTCCTCAACTATTATCAGAAATGATTCCAGAAACCAGCGACATGATTTATATTATGCTTGCTATTTGTTTTTTATTGATTGTCATTTTTTATTTACAGCTCACTGTTGCTATATTAGTTTACAAATTGTCATTTTGTCATTTGGAGATAGCGAGTGGAGCTGTGGATATGAGGAATTGGAGTGCCAAGTGGAGAAATTAGAACATTTCTGATATATTCTCCTATTTGAGGTCAGTAGAGGGTTGGCAGTAGCTGATGCAGGCAGAAACATTTGTGCTGTGTATGGGGATAATGCCATTGGATAGAACATGGCAAGAAAATGTTTTTCTCATTTTAAGGACTTTTTTCTGCCATTAATGACTTCACATTCAGGAAAACATTCAGAATTCAATGAAGATTGTTTGAAGACATTAATCCACCATACTCAGTGTCAGTGTACTTGAGAACTGGTTCATGTGATGAACTGTAATCATTCCACCACTGTGCAACTGTGGCATGCAGTGTGGAAGGTTTGGGTCTAAGCCAAAGTCTCAAAAATCAGAAGATAGCCATATGCGCATCTCTACCTGCTCATTATCAACTGGCTCGTGAACAACACTGAACATTCCTGTGCTGTATCATTACTGGTGATGAGAAATGGTGTCTGTATGCTAATGTAAGGAAAACAAAGGAGTGGTAGAGCCCAAGCAAAGCAGCAACTCCCTGTACAAAGACCTGTGCGCATCCACAAAAGGTAATGTCATGGAACTGACAGTGGAACAGCGATGATGTGCTGTACTATAAATTTCTTCCCTGGTGTGTAACAATTACTACTGAACATGGCTCAGTGTCTTCTTTGCCTCAAAACCACATGATTTCTACAGTCACAGAATGGGTACGTTACCTCAGCATTGGCAGACTGCTGTAAATAGTGAAGGAGAATGTATAATTGATGACTGAAATTTCTGTTATGAGTATCTGTTGCATTTATTAAACTTATGGAAAAACACTACAAACTTATGCACCAAACCAATAGTTGTCTGAGGAATTACATTGTGGTAAATCAAATTTAATAAAACAAAACTATTCATGTAAACTTTATTAAATAATTTTTTGTAGCAAAAAGCTGTCTCCTGTAAGTTTATGAAACTCATTTCAAATAGGATGATGACGAACTACAAATGGTGGTGGCACACACAATTTAATAAATATAGAAACAGATACATAAGAAATGAAGCATTTAGCTTCTATTAGAACTGTAAAAAGTGTCCTACACTTTGATTTTAGTAGCAGAAGGTGTGGCAATGGGCTGGAATTCTTTACCCTTCTAACAATGGAACAATTTCTACTGTGAGATGACAGAACATACAGTAAATCTATTATGACAGAGAAGTAAATCATCGCCATACAAAGGGGGTTCAACAAGTTTTGCACGGCGTCTGGTTTTTTCCCCCCCCCCAGGAGGAGAATGAAATTTTTTGTGGACATACTTGGAACATTTAGCTATACATTGAACCCACTCAATGTAGCTTCCATCAGCTGTGACGCATCTGGCACAATGTTCTTTCCATGATGTATATGCAATTTTGTAAAATTCTGGGGTTTGGCTTTTACACCATTACTTGACACAGGAAATAAGATCTTTCTCACTATCAAATGTTTTACGTGCAGGGGGTCCTTCAGATGCCCAAAGAGGTAAAAATCAGACGGAGCCAAGTTGGGACTGAAGGGAGGATGAGGAACATAAAGGCCCTTCAGCTGTGTGTATTTCAGTTTTTAGGTTTTATTTCCGATGTGCATTGCATCATCGCTGGCTGGGTGCAGCTGAGTGCGTGAGCTGCTTCCCTACTCCCTCATTCTGACTGTTTCTCCCCTTCCTATCACTCCCCTCAGCTTGCAGTCTGTGCTGCCACCACTTCTTGCTGTTGGCCTAGAAGCTGCCGATGAGAGGCAGGGAGGTGTGAGGAGTGGCTTATTTTGATCTGATTCTCAGAGACTGTTGATGCAGTGGCTCTAACCAGGTGTGCATGGGTTGTGTCTGTGTGTATGCTCTCATTTTCTGACAAAGGCTATGGCCAAAAATTTAGTTGTGGGAGTGTTGTGTTTTCTATGTGGCTGTTTGTGGCTCAGCAATCATCTCGATTGTGAGTTGCTATCTATCCCCATTAGTATTGATTCTCAATGTATTCGTGCAAGTTATCTGTTGCATGTATTGATCACAGCAGTCTCATTTTGTCAGCATGGTGTCTGTGACATGAATAACTGGCCACGCCAGTGGACTCCCATGATAAGCCAAAACCACAGGCCATTTCTGTGCTATATATAATAGATCAGGGCTGCCAATCTGAAGCCCATAGTTTGCCACTAATGTGCAGGCCTAAACATCAGATCTAGTCTCACCGATCTACCTGCAGGCTTGGTCTGTTTGTGGGTAGTATTCCCTATCAGAGGGGACACAGGCCGGACGCATTAGACATGGCCCTCATCAAGGGCATTACATCGACACTCAACACTGCCATTGAAAACGATCTGCCCTCAAACCACCAACTTGTAATACTATACATTGAGGAAACACTGCAGCACTTGAAACAACACAGGATGTTGGACTTTAGGCGTGCGAATTGGACATTGTTCAAGGAAACGCTCGATAGCCACATTCCACGCATACAAGAAATTAACGAAACAGCACAAATTGACGAGGCAGTAGAACCCTCACTAACGCTGTCCAGGACGCAGTGGCAGGCACCGTACCTGATCGCACCTCATGACGACACGGTGCCACCCTGCCCCAGAAAATCCTGGGCCTAATCTCAATGAGGAATCGCTTCAAGAGACAATGGCAGCACATCAGGCATCAGTACTTCAAATGGCACATGAAGAGGGTACAGGGCATCACACATGACAAAATGCAAACACATAGAACACAACAGTGGAACCAAAAACTCGAAGAGCTGGACACCGCACGACCTGGCACGTGGCATCTAGCCCGACACGTCACCAGGGAGAAAATGCACACCCCAACGCTCCAAGGGCCTGACGGACCTGCGTACTCAGTAAAGGAGAAAGCAGAACTAATGGACCGCACACTCGCCTCATCAATCACACCGAACCTGGTACCATCAGATCCAGTGTTTACACCTGCTACTGACCAGGATGTTACACACATTTTAGCCCAACCATCACGCGATGACATTCGACTTGCTAGTACAGTCGAAATCTCCTGGTCTGTAATGAATTTCACTGCTAGGAAAGCCCCTGGTTATGATGGCATTCAAAACCGTGTCCTCCAGGAGTTCATGGATAAAGCTGCTGAATACCTAACACACATAATGAATACCATACTAAAACACCAACACTTCCCCGCCTTTTGGAAGACGGCCAAGGTCCTGGTGTTCAGGAAGCTGGGCAAAGACCACAGCCTACCACAAAATTACCGACCCACCAGTCTTCTGAGTTCGCTCAGCAAGGTTGTTGAGAAGGTGATTCTCAAACGCATCACAATGCACTGCATAACAAATGTCATCCTGAGACCAGAGCAATTTGGCTTCAGGAATCACCACTCCACAACACAACAACTCTTACGGGTCGTTGAACATATAACACATAGCTTAAACACAAACAAAGCAACAGGGGCTCTGTTCCTCGACATCAAAAAGACTTTTGACTGTCTATGGCACAACAGCCTCATTTGCAAACTCATAGACACAGGCTTCCCTGACGGGCTGGTGTGTCTCATACACTCATACCTCACGGACAGGAGTTTCAACACTGACGTGCAAGGAAAACAATCAACACGACACGGTATACACACAGGAGTACCCCAGGGAAGCATCCTATAGCCCCTACTGTTTAACCTCTACATAAACGATCTCCCAACCACACAAAACACAATGATGGCAATCTACGCGGATGACACAGCCATCCCCATGCAGGATTCGAAACCATCAAACATTACGTCACACTTACAGACCACACTCAGAGTGGCTGAGCCTCGGTTAGAGAAATGGCGTGTTAGAGCAAACGTCAACAAGTGTGAAGCCGTTCTGTTCAGTAGAAGACCGAAGCAACTGCACAAACACCAATACTGCAGATCAATAACTCTACATGCACGCCCAATATGTTTCCGCGAGAAAGTCAAATACCTCGGTGTCTGGCTGGACAGGAAATTACTCTGGGGGGACCACACACAGGACATGACCAACCGAGTAAGCGCGAGGCTCAAACAGCTCTACCCTATCCTCAACAGGCGAAGCACACTGAACAGAAGGGTGTTGAGGTCCACGTACACGACACGTATTCGACTCTTGATGACGTACGCAGCTCCTGTCTGGGGATATGGTGCGCCTACACACCTGCGCTGTCTGCTGATCATACAAAACAAAGTACTCAAAATGATAAGCAATGATCCACGATACACACACATCACAGAATTTCACTGGGAATACCGACTTGAGACTCTTACGGAGGTAATCCACAAACTCACCACAAGACTATACTGAAACTCCAGACATTCACAGAACCCGTTTATTCTGAATCTATGGAACTACGATCACAACCATAGATGGAAACATAAAAGACCAAAAGACATACTTGTAAGGACCTAACATCTATGGCCAAGTACATGCGAACACAACGGTGCAGGTGAGCCGCTGTTAATCAACCACCATTACTGGATATCCAGTTTGAACACTCTTGCCGAGTAACTGGCACCACGCAGGGAAGCAGTACCGTACACTGCATGCAGACAGGCTCCACACACCCTCCACACAGTGGGATGATCTATGGCCGATCTCCTACTACTGTATAACGATCTTGATTGTTCCAGTAATGTAGCAGCTGCAGCAACTGGGAAACATCGCCATCGCCTGTCATGGTAATGATGCATGGTACCTATACTAACAAATCCAACCTTGCATGAGCTATTGCAGCTAGTAAGCCACTACTGCTCTTACTACCTATCCCACTGTCGCAGAGGATTTTTCCCACGGCATGAGCCATGGCACTTTTTTTTCCTCTGCTCTTCAAATTGCTACCCTCATTTGGGTTTTGTCAACTATCTATCACCTGATGGACTGTGTTAATGCGTAGTCTTACCCAGATGCACGGATAACATCACAACTCAGCATCCCATCATCCACCTATTAGATAACTAACATGTTGACGGAGGTGACAGTAGAACTTTTGGTTTGGTCACCATGTTGGTGCAGGCATGGAGGGTGTGGCATAATGCGGTGGATTTTTGTGGTTTATCCATAGACCCAGGACTGTAGTGCTCCTCGACAGGCCAGAGACCAAGGACAATGGATTTCAGGAATTGCAACTATATCACTGCAAGTACATTATACAGTTTGGCATTTATAGGTACTTTATTTATTGTGGTATATTTTGGTACTTCAAAAGTATCCAGAATCTCCGCTGCAGAGTGAAAATCTCATTCTGTAAACATCCCCCAGGCTGTGGCTAAGCCATGTCTCCACTATATCCTTTCTTTCAGGAGTGCTAGTTCTGCAAGGTTCGCAGAAGAGCTTCTGTAAAGTTTGGAAGGTAGGAGACGAGATACTGGCAGAAGTAAAGCTGTGAGTACCGGACGTGAGTCGTGCTTCGGTAGCTCAGTTGGTAGAGCACTTGCCCGCGAAAGGCAAAGGTCCCGAGTTCGAGTCTCGGTCGGGCACACAGTTTTAATCTGCCAGGAAGTTTCACTTCAAAAGTAGTTTATATACTAGAAAGTATGAATGATAAGAAGAAGAAAACTGTGAAAGCCATTGGCAGTTTATATGCTATGTATTCATGTTTTTCTTGAAATAAAAAACACACAATACCTGTAAAATAATAGACATATAATAACCAACAGTATGGAGCATAGTACAACCAATATTTTATTGGCAGTCACCCACAGTGTTAGTTTACACAACTCTTCCATTCTTTATACACTCTTTCAAGAGGCCTACGTTTTCTGAGGTTACTTCTTAAATCAGTGAAGGTATTTTAAATCTGTCTTGCAACTCCAATGAAAAGCATACTTTTGTTACCAAATGTATTTAGTTTTATTGAAACAAAAAAAGTGAAACATATACATCATTTGGCTTCCTTCTCCATCCTTGTTGCAAAAGATGTTGATGTTAATACTTAAGATTTTTACTCACACATTTAGAAATACAGAAGTCCTTACATTTTTTGTCAACTTATGTCTTTACTTACCATTGAGATCTCAAAATTTGTCAGGGAAAAATGCTAAAACCCTCTGGAAATCAGGGAAATAGCAGCGAATTTCACTTGGGGAAATTTGTGGCAACTGTGACTGTGTATCATGGACGTTCCCTCACATTATGAAATGTTCTACTGGTTACATATCTATTCAGTGCATGGTCAACTATTCTTTTGAACTTGAGCCACATTTCCTCCATGTGTTCCTGACCTGTGCTGAAAGTTTCAAGTTCCTCATTGAGATGTGACACTACTGATTTTTTTATCTAGTTTCTTCTTCTTGTTTCTTGGCCTACTTTGGACCACATTTGTTCAATTGCTGGGCTTTGATGTTTGTTCAATACTATTGCATCCTCTGCTGATGTAACTCCTTCCTTTCTTCTGTCCAGGAGGTACCTTTTCTTTGGGGCTTTTCCTGAAATCCTTGGACTTTCTTCAGGTTATGGCTCACACATTGTCTGTCCTGGAGACCAGTTATTCCAAGTTCTTTAATGTCCTATTCATTTCTGTCATACAAGTGGTGCGAATCTTCTTGTTTTGCCTGAAGGTGAACAGGTGGTTGGTCAATCTGTTTGGAGGCAAGCTTGCAACATGGCAATAGAAAGCTACCGTTCTTTTTCTTGCACAGTCAGAGAGCCTCTTGATATGTTCATAGAGCTCTGAGTTATATCGGCTTCTGAATTCCCCAGTTTCTTCTACTGGGCCTAGGATCTTCCTGAGGATTCTCCTCTCTCTGACTTCCAATTCTTCATCAGACCTCTCCGGTTCCTGGAAAGACATTCCGTGGCATACAGGGTTTCTGGTTGTATGACTGATGTGTAGTGCTTAAGTTTCAGGTTGTGTAACAGGCATTTTTTGTTGTACGTGTGCATAGTCAGTCAATAACCTAGTTCCAGCTTGTTGACACTCCTGAATAATGATGTTTTTTCTGATAAGTTGTGTTCAATCCATTTGGCAAGGTACCTAAACTTCTCAATCCTTTTGATGTTTCCCTGGTCTAGTAACACTCTCTGTTAGCTTCTTTGATGTTGGTGAAGAACTTTGTTTTCTCCAACGACAGTTGAAGATCCATGTTAGCCTGATTTCTGAAGCAGTTTACCTGCATGGTTCCCGTTTCAAGAGAATCAGCAATCAGTGCCATGTTGTCTGCAAAAGCCAGGCAATCTACAATCAGTGCTTCGTTCTTACGGCCCAGGTAAACACCACTCTGAACACCCAAATTGGTCAGTTCCTTGTGCCATTCCTTCACAACCTTTTCAAGGACACAGTTGAAAATAAGTGGGGAGGGTCCATCCCCTTGCTTCACTCCAGTTTTTATCTCGAAGCTTTCTGAGATCTCACCTCTAAATTTGACCTTGGAATGGGTGGTGGTCAAGGTTTCTAGAATGAGTCTCTGGGTTTTGTTGTCTAGTCCCAGTTCCTGGAGTATTTTGTTAAACATTTCTTGATCAACAAAGTCATAGCCCTTCATGAAATCAACAAAGGTGATGACCAAATTGCGGTTTTTCATCATGGGGAATGCTAGTACAGTTTTAAGGTTGGATCTGTTCATCACAGGATCGGATCTTCCTGAAGACTCCCTGATATTCCCCCATTTGACTATCCAGTTGATCTTCTGCCCTTGTTAGGAATGCCTTGGTGAGAATCTTGTATTACTGAACATATGTAGCTTTCTGCTTGTTTTAGTTGTCCTTTGTAGTTTGGTAATCACTCTTGCCCCAACCACATCATGGTCGCTGGTACCAGTTTCGATTAGGGCATCCTCAAAGAGGTCGGGTCTATTTGTTGCCATTAGATCCAATATATTTTCATCATGAGTAAGGTTCCTAGTTTTCAGAGAAAGCACTTGATGTCTTATCATGTCTACCACTAACAAAACTGTAAATTTTCCATTTAATTATTGTACAATTAAAGTCCCCACTAATGATTACAGCATGATTGGAGAACCGATATAAAAGTGAACTGAGGTTTTCTCTGAAGTTTTAGGTTACATCAAGAGATGAGTCTGGTGCTTGATAGAAGCGGGGTGTATACTCAGATAAGAAAGAAAAAAAATGCTGGATTTTTCCCAGATTTCCCTGTTAAACAAGCGCTTTTATCCACATGAAAATACACTTTTTCCAAGATGGAAAAATATGCTTTCTCCATGATAAGTCATAGCGTACTTTCCCTTGAAGCTGTAACAATATCAATGCTTTGAGTGATACGTGTTTTCATCTTTTATACACCAGTGTAGAACTTCTGTTTCTTCAGAGAACAAAAATACCCGGGCAAAAAAAAAAAAGTTTTGTATTCTTGTTATGAAAGTACAGATTCAAATTCTACGAAAAAAGCTTGAAATTGAGATCGAAATTCACTTTTATAAGCCAATTGTGGCTAATGTCATGTTATCTCACCAGCCAATGACAACAGATATTGAGAGCATAGGACATGTGATGTAGTCAGCCAATAGCAACATTATTGTTAAGTAGCATGAACTCACAAATGGGAAAAGTTAATGGTTTAAACTAATCTACATAGCATAGCTACCAGGGAAGCTAAGCTTTCACATATAATATTGGTCTTTTAGTGTGTGTTACACTCTTCAAGGTACATCACACACATATGTCAGTACAATTTCAAATAATAACATTAATGTCTGGTCTTCTGAGCTCAAAATTCCTCTAAGTGGATGGTAATCAATGTGTTATGTCTTAAAATGAGAGTCAAATGCTCTGTGATTCATTCATTTCCTCTAAGTGGATGGTAATCAATGTGTTATGTCTTAAAATGAGAGTCAAATGCTCTGTGATTCATTCATTGCACGTTCTCACATGTAACATAATTCACCTTGTGTAAAAGGAAATTTACTTTGAAAGTAACGCTTTTCAAAGCACCATTCACAATATTCTCCCACAAGCTGTTAAAAATTCATTCATTTCAGCAGTTTACAGAGAGCACCAGGAAACAAGTGTGAGCAGCTACAATGATTTAGGAAGCATATATATATATACCAAGCGGGAAAGTGCTGGTAGACAGGCACAATAAAATAACACACAAACACACATACAAAATTTCGAGCCTTCGCAACCGGCGGTTGCTTCGTAAGGAAAGAGGGAAGGAGAAGGAAAGATGAAAGGATGTGGGTTTTATATGTATGAATGGATATGTGTGCGTGTGTGCGAGTATATACCTATCTTTTTTTCCCCCTAAGGTAAGTCTTTCCGCTCCCGGAATTGGAATGACTCCTTACCCTCTCCCTTCAAACTCACATCCTTTCATCTTTCCTTCTCCTTCCCTCTTTCCTGACGAAGCAACCGCCGGTTGCGAAAGCTCGAAATTTTGTGTGTGTTTATTTTTCCCGTGTGGAAGTTTCTTATATACCAAACGGGAAAGCACTGATAGATAGACACAATAAAACACACACACACACACACACACACACACACACACACACACACACACACACACACAAAATTTAAATTCTGTGCGTGTGTTTTTTGTGTGTGTGTTTTTTATTGTGTATCTACCAGCGCTTTCCCATTTGGTAAGTCATGGAATCTTATATAAAGATTTCAAGACTTATCAAGCGGGAAAGCGCCGGTAGACAGGCACAGTAAAATAACACACAAACACACACATCTTGCATGGAGTAAACATTTCATTCTTGGTCATGCTCATCGATCTGTGGTATCAAAAGTAGCTGTAACATATCCAGGTACGCTATCCTGTTGATGGTTCTCCCACAGAAAGAAGGGGGCCGTACGCTTTGTTCTAGCTCAGCGGAAAAAAAAAAATTCAGTTTCAGGCTATCACAAACATGTTGCAATGTTTGATGTGGATTTTCACTGCCCCAAATTCTACAATTATTTGTGTTAACCTTGCCAATTAAGTGAAAAGTCGGCTTGTCAGAAAAGATGTTTTTGCCCAAGAAATGTGCATCCTCATGTAATCAATTTAACATACCTGCACAGAACTTCTTGCGAGTTATTTTATTAGTGTCTTTTATTGCTTGTACAATTGTTAATTTGTATGGTTTCAAATGTAAACGATTTCTCAACACATGCCAAAAAGTTGTATGTGGGATTAGAAGTTCGCAAGATGCATAGCGGGTTGATTTTGTAGGGCTGTTAACAAAACATTGTCTCACTCACTCAATGATCCTGGCACATGTGCTTTGATGACCTGATGATTTCCCATGTCTTACCAAGCACCCTGTTTGTACAAAACATCGATGCTACACATAAATTGTAGGGCTAATAGAAGGATCTTTAGAGTACTTGGTACAGAAATTACGCTGAACTGTTGTTGCTGACTTCAGTTCTTCAAACCAAAACACACAACTAGCACACTCGGGTCCAGTGAAGCCATCTTTAACACAACTGTTGCTAGTGCTCCTTAAGGTGCGGTTCGGCACTAGTGAATTATGTGAGAATAAACTTGATGTATTTCCCTACAAACGGACACTACAATCTCCTCTGTAGGTCCTATGAATTAATTTATATGAATTTTTAAGAATTTAAAGACCTTTTGAAACACCCAGAATACTGCATTGTGCTACCTTCCTAGATGTTGATCTCCTCCTCTCAGATGGCTCCAGCCGTGCGGAGCGGCCGTGCGGTTTGAGGCGCCATGTCACGGATTGCTCACCCCCTCCCCAGAGGTTTGAGTCCTTCCTCAGTTAGTTTAAGTTGTGTGTAAGTCTAGAGACCAATGACCTCAGTAATTTGCTCCCTTAGGGATACCCACACATTTGAACATTTGGGATGGCTCCATCCTCACCTCGGTCCACATTAAACCCACCAATCAACAACAGTACTTGCACTTTGACAGATGCCACCCTGTCCACATAACACAATCCCCAGTACAACCTAGCCACCCATGGTAGATGGATCTTCAGTGATGAGAACTTCCTCACCTACGAGGGTTGTTTGAAAAGTTCTCAGAATCACCACGAGATATCAGTGCTAGCACAACAAGTTGTTCACGTGATATTCATTGGACTGTTGCCTGTAAACACGTGCCATGTCAGTGCTCTTGGAAGAGAGCTGTGGCGGTGACATGGCTCTTGTTGTTGCCACCTAGTGATTTGTGAAGATGGAAAAAATTGAGAGTCAAGCAGTGATAAGTACTTCGTAAAGCAAGGTATTAATGACAATTTCCAGAATACACTGGGAACTCAGCTCCTTCATATTCAGCTGTTGTCAAGTGGAAAAATGAATTTAAAATTGGTTGGGACAGCTTATATGATGATCCGTGCAGTGGTCAGCCAAGATGTGTTGCTACTAAAGAAATTTCTGCAAAAGTGCACAAAATCATGGTGGTAAATGCCAAACGCTGCCTCGCTTGGTGTAAGGAGCATAAACATTGGATGATTGAACAGTGGAAAAATGTTGTATGGTGTGACGAATGACGGTACACAATATAGTGATCCAATGGCAGATTGTGGGTATGGTGAAAGCCCGGTGTATAGTGCCAGTGTGTATAGTGCCAACAGTAAAATTTGGAGGCGGAGGTGTTGGTCGTGTTTTTCATGGAGGGGGCTTGCACCCCTTGTTGTTTTGCAAGGCACTATTAGAGCACAGGAGTAAATAGATGTTTTAAGCACCTTCTTGGTTTCCACTGTTGAAGAGCAATTTAGGGATGGTGACTGAATCTTTCAACACAATCGAGCACCTGTTCATAATGCACGGCCTGTGGTGGAGAGGGTTACATGACAATAACACCCCTGTAATGGACTGGCCTGCACAGAGTGCTGACCTGAATCCTACAGAACACCTTCGGGATGTTTTGGAATGGCGACTTCGTGCCAGGCCTTGCTGACTGACATTGATACCTCTCCTCAGTGCAACACTCCATAAGGAATGGGCTGCCTGTCCGTAAGAAATGTTCCAGCACCTAGTTGGAGGTATGCCTGAGAGAATGGAAGCTGTTATCTAGGCTAAGGATGGGCCAACACCATACTGAATTCCACCATTACCAATGGAGGGCACCATGAACTTGTAAGTCATTTTCAGCTGGTTGTCCAAGATACTTTCGATCACGTAGTGTACCAGCTCTGCTCCATTCATTGTTAGTGTTTTACGTTGGTGTAACAACAAACCAGCTGTCACATAGAACGAATAGCCACTGCTAAACAATGTGGGCCACATAGTGTCACAATGTGCAGCAGAGTGCAGCATGTGAGATTTCAGTGGCTGCTTCACAGCCTGTGCCTTCTGGATCCTCCAGATTTTCTGAGTACATCCTTCGTTCCTGCAGTCTTCCTGGCTAGCTCATCACCCTGCTATCTCCACCCCCTACCCAATTTTGTGTGTGTGTGTGTGTTTGTGTGTGTGTGTGTGTGTGTGTGTGTCTGTGTGTGTGTGTTCGTTCACATATCAGCTAGTTGTGTGCTGTTATCTTATGTGTTAGGTTACTAAATTGTGTGCCCAACTGTCTGCCACCTACCACCTCTACATGCATCCCTAGCTAGTCCATGTGTGTGTGTGTGTGTGTGTGTGTGTGTGTGTGTGTGTGTGTGTGTGTGTGCATGTTTTTCCTACAAGCTTGAAAAAGGAAGTGTATTCTGAAAGCTAGTATTTTGTTTGTGTACCTATCAGCACTTCTGCTGTTTGGTGGCTTGTCTCCTTTATTCCAGACCTTCCTGAATTATCTTTGATGTTTTTTAAATAGACAATAAAGAATTAAGAAGCCTGTGTTCTGTGAAAAAGACATTTAGTTTTCGCTGCTTTAATGTAGTATGTAGTTTTTTTTTTAAATCCTTGCTTTTGGACCAACACTCACCCTGTGTACCCAGCATTGTTACAAAAATATTTCATGTGTTTCATATTTTTACCAGTGGTCTCTTGTTTTGCTGGAGCACAACTGTTCCGAAATTTCTACATGTACAAGATTAATGGTCGTACGCCAAGAATGAGAACAAAAGAAGTAAACAATCCAGAAACAAATGCTACTTTGACAATGGTATTCTCACATTCTCGGGGAGAAGAGAAAAAACTAACTTGTGACTGAAAATAGTAAACCCAGTGAAACAAATTCAAGGCCAGGGGAATTAAGTATAAGTAGACATTCATTGAACTGTGTCATAAGTAACTGAAAAATAATATAATTCCATAAAGTAACATAGTAAAGCAATAGATAAAAATTTTAACTAGTTGAGAATATACTTAGATTCATGTCTGTACTCATTGTCAGTAACAACATGAGAGAGATTATTTTCCAGAGAAGCAATTCACAAGCATGACACCAGCAATATGACAAGCATTGACATACCCAGAAGAGGAAACTCCTCCAAGGTGGATGCCCTAAAAATTTTCAATGATTTTTGCCCCTCTAGTTGATTTTGTCATTTAAAAATTACAAAATAAAGTTATATAAGTAGTTGACAAAAACCATATTCTTGTATAAAAGAGTTCTATAATATGGACAGTGTTGATTTTAATATGTAAGACTATTGCTGTACACTTTGATTCAGTATGAACAATGTGGTTATAGCATTTAAGACTGCATTTTCTTGATTTCACTTCACAACTGTTGTCTATATTTGATTACGCTTATTTGATGTAAACTGGAGAATGTCCAGTAAATAAAGATTAAAGTACAAAATGACATGAGATGCGTAGCAAAATTCTCTTACAAGTTAACATCACAATATAAAACATTGAAATCTCATTAAGCATAAATGCTCCATGGAGCAATTGCTATTTCACATTTTTACTGCCTCAAGCTTTCAACGACCTCCTCCATCATCATCATCATCATCATCGTCCTTGTCATCAGGGGTATGTAGCAGAATGTTAGGTACTGTATTAAGTTGGCCAGGTTATGTCATGGAGACGTCACAAAGTCACGTAACTTCTATATGCTACCGGATAATATGTCAATATCTGTGACAAAGAACATTGGTAATGATGCTGATTTTGTTATATGAAGGGTGAGTCAGGTTATTTTTCTATTGTAGTTCAGCATCAAGTGCCTTTTCCCATGCAGACACTGATGCAGTTTAAGTTGTTAATACACATTCTGATCTCAGCATCTTCTTCGATGAGAGAATCATAGTAGACAGCTGCATGGGATATTTCCATTTCATCAGACATATGTCGAAATGGTACTGCCTTTTAACTGGATGCATCTTTTTAATTTTCTTGGGTCATCAGAAAATGGATTGAATACTGTGTCTGCTCTGGACTGCACCCATTTTTTTGTGGTATTTCTAAAAAAAAAAGGGAAGGAGTGCTACAGGCTGATCATCTTCTGTGAGTATCTGCGCTGTGCACCCCCCCCCCCCCCCCCCACGCCCCCGTTGTTTTGTGTGTGTGTGTGTGTGTGTGTGTGTGTGTGTGTGTGTGTGTGTGTGTGTGTGTGTGTGTGTAATAGACGACTGGCTTCATATTTTCGTCACTGAGAATAATCAATTTATGAACATATATTGTAATTGGATTGATAACAAAATCTGCTCACCAAGCAGCAGAGCAAGAGAAAACATATATGAAAGGTGTTAGTTTGCAAGCTTTTGGAGCCAGTGGCTCCTTCTTCTGGCAGAGAGGCTGAAGGGGAAGGAATAGGGGTGAAGGAAAAAGACTGGTGAGGTTTAGAAAAAGAGGTAGGATTTGGAAAGCTTGCCCAGAACCCTAGGTCAAGGGAGTTTTACCAGATGGCATAAAACAGGAAAAACTGATTTTTGGGTACTGCACTGGACAAGATGTGAAAACCTGAAGACTTAAAGGTGGAAAATAGGATAATAAGCAAGACAGATTACTGCCAGAACATCATACAAGAGGGGGGGGGGGGGGGGGGGGGGGCGGAGGTGAGTGAAAAATACAAACGTCAGAAAATGAAAACTAGAAAAGTAAAAGGCAGTAAGGCAGTTGGGTGGTGAGAACTGTTAGTCATCTAACCACTTAGTATGAATGGGCCTAGCAGAGGGTGTATACTGGCAACAGACATTATCCTGCTGTTCCAGAGCATGCTGTACAACATAACAGTCTTGACCTCATTCACTGTTTCGCTGCACATGCCATCTGAGTTCTTCAACCAGCCACCAGTTCCTCAGAACTCCGCTGATGGGAACTGGCTCTACTACATGTCCTTGGTTCTCAACACCCACCTGGACTTAATTTATGTTAATTTCTTCAGTCTCGGCATTTCTTCACAATAACTATTCCTTTCTGCACTCCCTTTTAGTCCTCTACATCTTTCATTTTCTGAGCTTTCTATTTTTTACCATCCCTCCTCTCACCACTATCACATACAATTCGCATAGCTTTTCGCACTTGTTAACTTGTGCATGATGTTTTGTCAGTACTCTCTGTCTTGCTTATTACCCTGTCTTTCACCTTTAAGCTCTCAGGTTTTCACATCATGTCTGGTGCAGTCTCTGACAATCAGCCTTTTCTTCTCATGCCATCCAGTAAGACCCACCTGACCTGGAGTTCTGGGTGACTTTTCAGAACTCTAGTCCTTTCCTAAACCTCAGCAGTCCTTTTCTTTGACCCCTCTTCCTTCTGTTCAACCTATCAGCTAGAAGAAGGAGCCACTGGCTCCAAAAACTTGCAGACTTAAGTACCTTTTATATGTATGTTCTCCTGCCACCACTTGGTGAGTGGACTTTTGTCTATTTTGATATTTTCATTGTTATAGCTATTCTTCTGGAATAAGTTTCTTAGGTGTCTGGTCTCAGAATCTTTGTGTTCCTTTCCATACCAGCTATCCCTCACAAGGCTACATGCCCGGTCAGCCATATTGTGCTTGTTGTGTGCGTGAGTGAACTGCTTGACCACCCCAGCTCTGGGTGTTCTGTCAGCCTCTTTCCCACCCCTGTTTAAATGCACACCCAGCTGCCTGCTAGCTTACATGAATTGGAATGGCCTAACATACAATGTGTATGGAAGGAGTCATTCTTCTCACATTCCATAAACAATTGGAACAGTATGAAATTCCAACATGCACCATGTATTTTAGTGATTTGCAGAGTATACGTGTAGATGTACTGCCGCCAGCAAATTTTCTTTTCTTTGCTGGTGCTTCTGGTCTGTTCCCTAATACTTTTGGCTCAATATATGATGTTAAATGTGCTGCAAGTTCTTCCACAAATGAGTCTGTTAAAGTTTAGGGATTGTCAGATAGCACTCCTGTTATTGGATCAGTTGTGTCACTTGCTGTTAGTGACAATAGCATAATTCTTTTGATATAAAAATATCCTTCTCATTTTGTGATGTAGATACTGTTTTTGTTGTGTGCAGATAATGGTAAAAAATGTTTCCCCACAAGTGAAGGATGGCCAAACCACTGCCAGAAACCAAAGCTATGCCTCATCAGTTGGTGCTCCACAGTGTCCCTTTGTAAGTGCAGCAGGTGATACACAGCAGCGTCGCAGGCAAGAACTTGCAGCAGAGCTGAAACAGGTTAGTTTTTGACTAGTGCTTTGAGCTTCTCTCTCTCTCTTTCCATGTGTGTTTGTGCGTGTGCGTTTGTGCGTGTGTGTGTGTGTGTGTGTGTGTGTGTGTGTGTGTGCGTGCTTTTGACTTACGATAATTACTCTCTTTGTCTGCCTCTTCCCGTGTGTTTCATGTACGTGTTTGTGTGTGTGTGTGTGTGTGATGGAGGGGGGGGGGGGTATTCACAAGTGAACATGTCTGAGTATTTCCTTTCCAACACAACTGGTTTGCAAGTTTAATGGAGTAAGTTATAAGTAACATGAAGTGTTGTGTAGATATAACACAGTCATCAACTGAAGTATGTTATTCTGTGTGATTATAATTAACGTGCAGCTTGTCACACAGGTCAAGTGTCAGCTGTAATAATCACATGGCAGTGAAACTTGGTAGCTATTCTAATGCGTTAATGTGGAACAGAACACGCGATCTAGTGTATTGGTTACAATTTGGGCAGGAGCAAAACTGGCACTGTGAATTCAAGAAAGAGATATAGAAATGTTTCCATATGCAATGGATCAATTGTGAATTGTGATTCATTCGTGTCATAACTTAAATACTCTAATCGTTTGATTAGAGTACAGGAGACACATCAAAATATGATTTATACTATTTTATTGATATAAAACTATGGTCAATAAGATGATTTAAAAGTTAATGTAACTTTTTGTGATAAGATACCTTCACATATTTACATAATAAGACAATTGATAAACTACATCCTGCTCAAATATTCAGTTCGCCTTTCATGAATTCAGTAGTGGTGTTGCTGAAGTAGGGTATCGTGCAGCTTTCTTTTCAGTGAATCTAGGTTCATACTCAGAATGTTCTTGGCTTTTGTTTGTTGTTAATCTTCATTCCCATAAACTCGGGAGTTTGAGCATATAATTTTAAATGATGAGCAGACAGCATAAATTTTCCTTTATTTCATGTATTGTAAGAGTGATCAAAGCAGTTATCCTGGCATAATTCTAAATTGTTATGGAAAAAAATGTATCATAGATATATAGGGAGGGCACTGTCAATAATTTCAGATTTTTAAGTAATGGGCGAATTGATTTTCATGACTGTACAGTTGTTTTGAATAATTCTTTTCTATAATTACAGTATGTGCATGAAGTTGTTTGGATTTGTAACTGACTGGTATAGCTATGCTATGCAATTTTTCTTGTGTCCTTGTCAGTAGCATTAGCTAATATTTGCGCTGTAAATGCAAAGCTGCATAGTTTGTTTAATAGATATTCAACATGTTCATTCTAATTTAAACTCTTGTCTATGTTTAATCCCAAAAATTTGACAGGATCCACTTCTTCTAGATTTTGATTTTTGTGGGATGCTGACTGTTTTCTTCTGAGCTGGAGCACATGGGTTTTTGGGATGTTTACAGTTAATCCATTGAGATGAAATTAAATTTCTAAATGATCTGTTGTATTGATGATGCTGATAGGAATAGTTTCTGGCTTCTGTTCTTCAATTTAATATAGTTGTGTCATCTGCAAATAAGACTGAAGGGCCATTTATATTGATTGATAGGTCATTCATTAATGTACAATAGAAACAAAATAGGTCCTTGAGGGACACCTTGTGTTACTGACTTCATTTGGGAAAGAAATTTGCTGCCTTTGTAGAGACAACTAAAAGTCAAACAAATGAGAAAGGCATAATGTTGATGTGATTATTGACCAGTGCTTACACATGTTCAATATGAGCACTACAGGGCTAGATATGCAGCTGGTTTCCAAAATTGGAACTAATATTTTTCCAGTGTAAATCAGTTCCACATTAATGCATTAGAATATCTACGAGGGCTATTCAAAAAGTAGGGAACGTTTTGGCATTACAAAATAACTTAAGTACAAGAAATACATTTTATTATACAGGGTGGTCCATTGATAGTGACCAAGCCAAATTTCTCACCAAATAAGCGTCAAACGAAAAAACTACAAAGAACAAAACTCATTTACCTTGAAGGAGGAAACCAGATGGTGCTATGGTTGCCCCTCTATATGGCACTGCCATAGGTCAAACGGATATCAACTGTGTTTTTTTTTAAATAGGAACCCCATTTTTTAATACATATTAATTTAGTACGTAAAGAAATATGAATGTTCTAGTTGGACCACTTTTTTTGCTTTGTGATGGATGGCACTGTGATAGTCACAAACGTATAAGTACTTGGTACCACGTAACATTCTGTCAGTCCAGATGGTATTTGCTTCGCGATACATTACCTGTGTTAAAATGGACCGTTTACCAATTGCGGAAAAAGTTGATATTGTGTTGATGTATGTGATCAGAATGCCCTACAGGCGTGTGCTATGTATGCTGCTTGGTATCCTGGACGACATCATTCAAGTGTCCGGACCATTTGCTGGATAGTTATGCTATTTAAGGAAACAGGAAATGTTCAGCCACATGTGAAACGTCAACCATGACCTGCAACGAATGATGATGCCCAAGTAGGTGTTTTAGCTGCTGTCATGGCTAATCCACACATCAGTAGCAGACAAATTGAACGAGAATTGGGAATCTCAAAAATGTCAGTGTTGAGAATGCTACATCAACATCGATTGCACCTGTACCATATTTCTATGCACCAGAAATTGTATGGTGACAACTTGTGAATGTTGTGTACAGTTCTGCCACCAGGAACAAGAGAAATTATGGGACAATGACAGTTTTTTGCATTTGTTCTATTTAGCGACGAAGTGTCGTTCACCAACAGCGGTAACGTAAACCGGCATATTATGCACCATTGGGCAAAGGAAAATCCACGATGGCTGGGACATGTGGATCATCAGTGACCTTGGTGGTTAATGTATGGTGCGGCATTATGGGAGGAAGGATAATTGGCCCCCATTTTATCGATGGGAATCTAAATGGTGCAATGTATGCTGATTTCCTACGTAATGTTCTACAATGTTTCGCTGCATGACAGAATGGCAATGTACTTCCAACTTGATGGATGTCCGGCAAATAACTCGCGTGCAGTTGAAGCGGTACTGAATAGCATATTTCATGACTTGTGGATTGGTCATCGAAGCACCACACTGTGGCCCACATGTTCACCGGATCTGATGTCCCCGGATTTTTTTCTGTGGGGAAAGTTGAAGGATATTTGCTGTCGTGATCCAGCGAGAGCGCCTGACAACATGCGTCAGCGCATTGTCAGTGCATGCGCGAACATTACGGAAGGCGAACTACTCGCTGTTGAGAGGTATGTCGTTACACGTATTGCGAAATGCATTGAGGTTGACGGACATCATTTTGGGCATTTATTGCATTAATTTGATATTTACAGGTAATCACACTGTAACAGCATGCATTCTCAGAAATGATAAATTCACAAAGGTACATGTATCACACTGGAACAACCAAAATAAAATGTTCAAATGTACCTACGTTCTATATTTTAATTTAAAAAACCTACCTGTTACCAACTGTTCGTCTGAAATTGTGAGTCATATGTTGACTATTATAGCGCCATCTATCACAAAGCGATAAAAGTGGTCCAACTGAAACATTCATATTTCTTTATGTACTACATAAATATGTAATAAAAAATGAAGGTTCCTATTTAAAAAAACACAGTTCATATCCGTTTGACCATGGCAACGCCAACTAGTGGGCCAACCATAGTGCCATCTGGTTTCCTCCTTCAAGCTAGACAGGTTTCATTCTTTGTAGTTTTTTCATTTGACACTTATTTCATGAGATACTTGGCCTGGTCACGATCAATGGACCACGCTGTATACATCTGAAAGTGCGACTGGCATACTACTTTTCCACAGTCACCGAACACATTGAGGCACTTATCATAGCGATGGACAAGCTTTGAAAGACCTTCATAGTAAAATTCTACCGCCTGAGACTCCAGCCAGTGAGTCACGCGTGGCTGGAGGTCTGCCTTGCCTAGCTTTTGAGTGACAATTCCAGACAACAAAGCCCGTGAAACTTGTGAAAAAGAAAGTGAAATCTCCGTTATTCTGAAGCCATGGTTTTCACGAATCGTTTCATCAACTTTAGCAATCATCCGTCACAATGCTCGAGTGTCCACTCTTCTCTTCATCATGAACATTGGTTTGGCCATTTTTAAACTGAAAGCACAATTTCCAGATGGAACATTCACTCATTACATTGTTTCCATACAGTCCACACAGTTCACAATAAATTTCTATAGGTTTTAGCTTTTTGCCAACAAAAACTGTATCACAGGCCACATCTCACAACTGGCGGGATTTTTGTTTGCAGTGCACATTTTAAATTCGAATATAGAAAAAAATCAGATGTTTAGAGACGTTCCCACTGTGACGGATGGATGCCAACTGAGATGCCGAGCCTGCACATTTCAAAATATGTGGTCGGCAAGCGCCTAGTGGCATCAGATGGAAACGTTCCCTACTTTCTAAATAGCCCTCCTACAATGTTTTGCTGCCCTATGATAATTACAGCCCACACTGGACGTCTGTGAGTAGTTGCTTTTAATTATAACCAACTAGTATCTTTCACTGTAGGAACACAGTATTGTGAGGTAGCAGTAGTAGAGTTAGGAAGACTTAATATTTGCTAGTAAAATGTCCTACATCTTAAACAATAACATGCACTACCAGTAGGAACAAGAATTCTACTCCTCTTAAAGAGGACTGGGGAGATTGTCACGCCTTTTGATCTCATTGTCATATAAGGTGAAGAATTTGTTAATTTAATTATGAAATAATCCTAAAATTCTCAGTCATCTTGGAATTCTTAAAGTAATTCTTTACATTGGGAACACACATTCCTTCTTTTTTACAGTTGATGTATTCTGTCACAAACATCCTCATAGTAAGAAAGGTATTGGAAAGAAAATAAATGGCATAAGGTGATACTATTGAATAAGACAATCAAAACAACAGACTGCCAGTTTGATTGTGAACTGAGAGATAGCAAACTGATTCACTTAAAAAGTTTGCAGTTGGAAAGCCCTCTGTTGTCTTGTCATAGGGCTAGAATATAGGAAACAGCCAGTAGTAAATAATAAGGAAACTTTAGTCATGCTTTGTGAATAAACATTTGCAAAGGAAATAAGTATGTGAAATGAGGGACTAGAAAAATAAATAATTATGATGATAACTGAGGAAGAAATGTCTGAAACAACTATGAAATTGAAGTATTGATAAAAAAGAAAATAATCTCAAAATATCATTACCTATGAAATATCTTTCATTGAATTAAGGTTTTCTAGTACTCTTATTCACAGTCACAATCTCCCATAAAGCAGCCACACCTGAGATTTGCCCTACCATTCTTTATGAACTTGCGATGTCCCCTTGTAGTCATTCTTACAGGAAGGAAAGAAGACTAATGTTTAATGTCCTGTTGAGAAAAAGGTCATTAGAGCTGGAGCTCAGGCTGAGATTATGAAAGGGTGAGGAAAGAAATCAGTCACAGTCCTCAAGGTTGCCTTAAGTCATTTAGGGGAATCACAGAAAACCTAAAGCTTAATGGCCTGATGGTGATTTGACTTATTGTCCTCCTGAATGTGAGTCCATTGTGATATCTTCTGTGCTGCTTTGCCCAGACTTGCGTTAGCTCCTACAGCCAGCAATAATGTGTGTGTGATCTGTTTCTTTGTGAATGTCTGTGGGTATGTTGTCTATTTCAGAAGAAGCCTTTCTGGCTGAAAGCTTAAGTGTTTAATAGTCTTTTTGTTTGTGAGGCAGCATCTCTGCTCTGTGGTGAGTAGCAATCTATCCTTTTTATAATATTGTCAGCTTGCCCAATCTTAGTCAGTCTATGTGAGTGAACAGGTTGCAGCTTTCCAGCATTGTCCTTGGAGGCAATCCAGGGGAGGTGTTTCTAGTTTTTAGGAGTTCTGTCTCGATGTGGATATAATCTACTTGCTCTGTATTTCTGCATATGCCATACTGATTATACGTCTATTTTCATTTCTTAGTATCCTGTCAATGCATCATAGCTTACTATTTCTTTATGTATGACTGAAGGTGTGAGATTGTGTTTTCTATCTCATTACATTGTTTCTGGCTCATACATGGGTCTTGTGAGAAACTATTATTTCTGGTTTCATTGTTTCATTGCTGTTATCTCTTCTCTCTCTCTCTCTCTCTCTCTCTCTCTCTCTCTCTCTTCCTCTCCCCCTCATCCAGCCTCCCATCACCCTACTCCACAACCATATTTAGCTTTCTGTCTTTGCATTTATAGTTAATTCTTAAGTTAGTATTAGTGGTTGTAGGATGGATAGAATGTTTGTGTACTTTGTGCACATGCAGGGATAGTTTGTGGACAGCTGAAGATGCTTTTGACAATGGTTACCTGTCTTCAGGCTCCTGCCGCAGTGTGTAGTGGTGGCAAAGATTCTGATGCACCACTTGGTATGCTCCACATGCTGATTTTTTCACTGATGGGCTCCACTGCCAAGATACCTTGCAGTACAACCAACATGGTGGATCTGCTCTGACTGGAGAGTAATGGGTGTGTGTGTGTGGGGGGGTATACATATCATTTGAGGCACAGAGGCAATATGGAGGCTGGCTGTCTGGCTTCACCCATTCACCCAGTGAGTGAACAGGTTGCAGCTTTCCAGCATGGTTCAAACAGGCAATTTAGGGAAGTGGTTTGCTAGTTGTTAGGAGTTCCAAAGTTATGGAACCCCTTAAGGAAACAGTGTTCAGGACCAGAAAGAAATCCATTGTTCATTCAGTGTGTCTGCGGGGGAGGGGAGCTCATCTGAGATGTGGAAGAGGCCCTGCCTGTGGCTACTGATGGTGCAATAGTCTGCTTATTGTGGCTCATGTTGGCAGCAGTGATGGCTGTTGCTTGGGTTCTGAGGCCATCCTCAGTTTGTATAAGCAGCTGATGAAAGGGCTGAAGATGCTGGCCTCATGCGCTGGGTGCAAATTGAGCTCATAATTTGCAGCATCATTCCCAGAATAGATCGTGATTGCTTGGCTTGGATCCTGTCAGTTCTGTGAATGTCTTGGCTGCAGACTTCTGGACCTACAGTGCGAGGTGGAGAAATGTATGACTGCCATTGGTAGCCAGCAACTCTTGTGAAGTGCTCTTGGGTTCTTTTTCAGGCTAGGTGGTAGTCCAAGGTACTCTGATAAACAGTTGCCAGTTGATATGCAGAGAGTGAAATCAGGCTGTGTACAAACTAATGACACCTTGTCTGTAAAAATGTCTATAGTATATTGTTGAAGTATTCTTAGAAAACTTACTGAATTTGCTGTTCTCCATGAAATTTGTCACTCACATATTTATTTATTTGAGATACATATTCCATAGATCCAGTATGGCGTGATTACGCATGGATGTGGAATGAGTCAAAGCAGATACAATGTAGATATCATACAATACAATACGTACCGGTATATTGCACATGGTAGATGAATGATTCAAAACTGGTAAAATACAATAATATAATCAAGAAAATAAACAATACAATACAAAAATACAATAGTGATAACAAACAATACAGATAACAGTGACAGAGGAAATAATCTGCATTACTACTCAAATTATTTATCTCCGTTGAAGAATTCATCTAAAGAGTAGAAACATTTTTCCAGTAGGAATTCCTATAACTTTTTTTGAATACCATTTTACTTTCTTTTAGCCACTCTATATTACTCAGGAGTGTGTTAAAGATATTTTCACTTTACCCCTTTTTGTACCAGAGAGAGATTTTTCCATTCACAGTTATTATCATCTTTCGGCCTTGTGTTATAATGATAGTATGCCTCATTTGTTTCATATTCAGAGGAATTGAGAAGAGTGAAAGCCAGGAGTGAGAGGAGATATTGTGAGGTAGTGGTTAATATACCTAACTGTTTAAAAAGATTTCGACATGAGGTTCTTAGAGGGACATTACATATAATTCAGACTACTTTTTTCTGGCTTACAAAAAAATTTTTTTTGAATGTGGTGAGTTGCCCAAAAGATTATTCCATAGCACATCACTGAATGAAAGTAGCCAAAATATGCAGATTTTGATACGTTGATGTCTCCAATTTTGGAGATTTTTCGGATGGCAAATGTACCTTCCCAAAAAGAATATATAAAACCCATACTAAAAAATCCATT
The DNA here is from genome assembly GCF_023897955.1 of Schistocerca gregaria. Classification (NCBI taxonomy): domain Eukaryota; kingdom Metazoa; phylum Arthropoda; class Insecta; order Orthoptera; family Acrididae; genus Schistocerca; species Schistocerca gregaria. The sequence goes on along the minus strand of NC_064928.1, from coordinate 68,640,897 downwards.
AACAAACCTTGGATTACCACTGGAATTAGGATTTCTTGCAAAAGAAAGAGACAGTTGTACATCGCCTAATAAAAAAATAATAATAACAATAAAAAATTTAAAAATATCTGATTACACTAACCATTTAAATAGCACTCTACCCTTTCTATATTACTGTTAATATAATATTTCTGCTCATTAAAATTCAGTTCGCAGAAAGTTAGCATTTACCAAATTACTGTTCCTTGTAAGGTAAAAAATAGATTTATAGGTAAATTATTAAACACAAGCATTTTTAGGTACAGGCAATCCAAAGGAAATGTTGACAGCATAAAGAAACAGAATGTTGGAAAAGGGAAAGTAAAACTGTTAAAACTGAGAGATGTAGAAATAAATTTTGTATGTAAATTATTGAAAAGATTTTTAAACACAGGTGATCCAAAAACAAATGTTGAAGGTATGAAAATGCCGAACACGAGGAAAGGGAATGTAAAACTATTGTAAGCCTGTATCTTCAATAACACAGTCTAAGCACAAATTATTTAGTGGCAAATCACAGAATTTTAAAGTTCTTGACTCATTGGGGAGGACGGGGAGTGTCACCTTCTGAAGGTGACAGTACAGTACACTGGGAGTTTGTTGAATAACTCACATGTTAGGCTTGAAAAAATTCAAATATGAAACACACTTTTGGTGCATACATATGCCATCAATTTGTTCACTGAAAACAGAACTTAAGTGAACGAAAGTAGTATCACATTAGGCTAGCAGGTATGTCTGTGTGCTAATAAAACATCAACAGTAGGTAACAACAAGGTCCAAATACAGTCCAGGAGAAAAGCACATAGCACAGGATTGTTATCAATAGGTACACCAGAGAACTTGTTGTAAACTTTGGATGGTTGCAACTAATGAGATTGTGGAAATCCATGGGAGACTTTCCACATGAAGGCTGTGGATCTGATACCAGATCTGGCTCAGACTGGCAGGCCTCCTGTATTTTATTCAGATCCATAGGAGTGCTTGGGACAAACAAAGAACCAGAAATTCCAGCGGCCCACCACTTGAGATGCCGTCCTGGAACTGGTCCCTGCATCTGCTATTGGTGGTCCTTGGGTTGGGCAAGATAGGGTGTGCATAGTGTTGTGGCAGATCCAAAGGTGGAATTTGTTGCATACGGCTCAAATTGAGCTGATTCCAATGCCTGTAAAGTATGCCTCAAGGTGTAGCAATCAGGACCAGCTGCTGGTCTTGCTGGGCAGCAATTGAGAAACACATCCAACCAGAATACATCTGAATGTGTATGCCAAAGTGGGGATGCCACACCCTAATAGTCACATAAAATAGATAAATAAAAAAAACTGAAAGGTTATTCCAAACCTATGTACTAGAGTGAGGATAGTCTGCAGATGAAGAAATATAAGAAAAGTGTGTTCATCATCAGTATAGTCAGTTGCCATGTGCAGAATAGGAAATCCTAGAATAAGATAGATGATGAAACAATAAGTACATGATGAAACAACAATAGCAATAGTAATAGTGACAGCTGTAGTAATAGTCAGTATAACAGACTGTTAATCTCCTTTATAATAACAGTAACAGATACATACTTAAACATTTTGCAGGTTTGTCGCAAGTACTGTGAGGAAACAGATAGTGTACAGATAGGCAGCACAGACATGTCAGCAGAAGACACTGCAGGGCAGCTCCACTCCAGTCCTGCAGTTAATGCTGCCAATAAAGAATTAAGCCAAGATGACCCTGCTCAGCTGCCATGTGTAGATGCGAGTGAACAGCTGGAAAATGGTAATAAGGTGAATTTATTAGTTCAGGAATCTCACAGAAATGTGATTCTCACTTGAACAATGAAAAATCTGGGGTGAAACAAAACTGTATTATGAAAAGGAGAAGCTGAATATCAGATACGCATAACAAAAAGAGTGACACAGAGGGTTTTGTGTGTGTGTGTGTGTGTGTGTGTGTGTGTGTGTGTGTGTGTGTGTGTGTGTGTGTGTGTGTCAGAGAGAGAGAGAGAGAGAGAGAGAGAGAGAGAGAGAGAGAGAGAGAGAGAGAGAGAGATATCTAGCTTTGATGAATGCCTTATTTGTGTCAGTCTTTTTGTTATGCCTATCTGCAACTCAGCATCTGTGCTATATGGTGAGCAGCAACTGTCCTTTTCATAATATTGAAATATTGATTCTCACTTAAGTTTTACATTGTTTTGTTGATTCTTTGAGTGAAGCTCTGTGTATTAATGATACTTACAGAAAGTACCTTTACATTATAAGACAACATTCAATTTTGTCTGTCTGTTTTTCTCATGTGTTCACATCAAATTTTCTCTAATAGAAATTTTAATAAAATGTATACTATCACTTTTCAAAATATTACTATGAATTATTTGCTAAAAGAATGGAAAAATGGATAAAGGCCAACCTTTGGAAAGACAAATTTTGGTTTCAAAGAAACTTAGCAATATGTGAGGCCAATACTGACACCACAAGTTATTCTAGAAGATAGGCTGAAGAAAGACAGGCCTAAATTTGTAAATTTAGTGAAAACCTTTCATAACGTTGATTGGACTACACTTTTTGAAATTCTGAAGGTAGCAGGAATAAAATACAGGTACTGTACAACTTGTACAGATATCAGACTACGGTTACAAGAGTCAAGGGACATGAAAGGGAAGCAATGGTTGAGATGGCAGTTGGATAAGGTTGCAGCCTATCCCTGATGTTACTCAATTTTTACAGTGGGCAAGCAGTAATGGCAACAAAGCAGAAATTTGGAATGGGAATTAAAGTTCAGAGAGAAGAAATAAAAACCATAAGGTTTACTGATGACATTGTAATTCTGTCAGAGTGACTTAAGGAAACTTCAGCAAAACTCCACCAGCCAGGGACACGAAAAAAATTAGAAATGGAAAGTAACGAGATTCTTTCATATTCTCTGGCAAGGATTTCATATACAGTTCTACAGCCTCCAATATGATAGTAGCTGAAGCCATGTTTGCTGCAACTCAAAGATCCATAAATAAAACGTCTACTTATGTTCATATATCCTGGCAATCTCAAGCACACCCATACTGCCCTCCTAATGGAGGAAGAATGATTCAAAGAAGATAAAACCAAGGAAACGGTAGCAATGTAACAAACCACATGATATTCATTTTGTCTTGGGGAAATACTGCTGCACAGTTGTAAAATTCAAAATCTGTCATGGACAACCTTCTCAACATTAAGTCCCCATATTTCAGCATATGTCTCTGAAAGGAAAGGGTAATGAGAAATACTGCAACCAACGGTTGCTTCATCAGAGAAGAGGGAAGGAGAGGGAAAGACGAAAGGATGTGGGTTTTAAGCTAGAGAGGGTAAGGAGTCATTCCAATCCCGGGAGCAGAAAGACTTTCCTTAGGGGGAAAAAGGACAGGTATACACTCGCTCACAAACACACATATCCATCCGCACATATACAGACACAAGCAGACATTTGTAAAGGCAAAGAGTTCGGGCAGAGATGTCAGTCGAGGCGGAAGTAAAGAGGCCAAGATGTTGAATGACAGGAAGGGTATGAGCAGCGGCAACTTGAAATTAGTGGATGTTGAGGCCTGAAGGGTAATGGGAAGAGGGGATATACTGAAGGGCAAGTTCTCATCTCTGGAGTTCTGACAGGTTGGTGTTGGTGTTAGTGGGAAGTATCCAAATAACCCGGACAGTGTAACACTGTGCCAAGATGTGCTGGCCGTGCACCAAGGCATGTTTAGCCACAGGGTGTTCCTCATTACCAACAAACACTATCTGCTTGTGTCCATTCATGTGAATGGACAGTTTGTTGCTGATCATCCACACATAGAAAGCTTCACAGTGTAGGCAGGTCAGTTTGTTTTCCACGAAGACCTAGGCTGTAGGGAAAAGACCGTTTGATGTGGAAAGGGTGGCAGCTGTCATAACTGAGGTACTGTTGCTTGTAGGTGGGTTTGATGTGGCAAACGAATCTGCTCCAATCCGGAATCCCTGAACCATTATACCAACAACCTGAAAACAGCTTTCGCATTCCGCAACTACCCTCCCGACCTGGTACAGAAGCAAATTATCAGAGCCACTTCATCATCCCCTCAAATCCAGAACCTCCCACAGAACCACCCCAAAAGTGGCCCACTTGTGACAGGATACTTTCCGGGACTGGATCAGACTTTGAATGTGGCTCTTCAGCAGGGATACGACTTCCTCAAATTCTGCCCTGAAATGAGATCCATCCTTCATGAAATCCTCCCCACTCCACTAAGCGTGTATTTCCGCCGTCCACCTAACCTTCGTAACCTCTTGGTTCATCCCTATGAAATTCCCAAACCACCTTCCCTACACTCTGGCTCCTACCCTTGTAACTGCCCCCAGTGTATAAATTGTCCTGTGCACTCTCCCACCACCACCTTCTGCAGTCCTGTAACCCGGAAGGTGTACACGATCAAAGGCAGAGCCACGTGTGAAAGCACCCACGTGATTTATCAACTGACCTGCGTACACTGTGAAGCTTTCTATGTGGGAATGATCAGCAACAAACTGTCCATTCGCATGAATGGACACGGGCAGACAGTGTTTGTTGGTAATGAGGATCACGTTGTGGCTAAACATGCCTTGGTGCACGGCCAGCACATCTTGGCACAGTGTTACACCGTCCGTGTTATCTGGATACTTCCCACCAACACCAACTTACCAGAACTCCAGAGATGGGAACTTGCCCTTCAATATATCCTCTCTTCCCGTTACCCACCAGGCCTCAACCTCCACTAATTTCGAGTTGCCTCCGCTCATACCTCGATTGTCATTCAACAACATCTTTGCCTCTGTACTTCCGCCTCGACTGACATCTCTGCCCGAACTCTTTGCCTTTACAAATGTCTGCTTGTGTCTGTATATGATCAGATGGATATGTGTGTGTTTGTGAGCGAGTGTATACCTGTCCTTTTTTCCCCCTAAGGTAAGTCTTTCCGCTCCTGGTATTGGAATGACTCCTTACCCTCTCCCTTAAAAACCACATCCTTTCGTCTTTCCCTCTCCTTCCCTCCTTCCTTATGAAGCAACCGTTGGCTGTGAAAGCTTGAATTTTGTCTGTGTGTGTTTGTGTTTGTTTATGTGTCTATCAACATGCTAACGCTTTCGTTTGGTAAGTTACAAATTACAACAGAGTGAAGAGAGTTAGATGTTATTTTTTAGAGCTAACTGTGCCACTTTTTCCAGTGCAGTACGAACATATAGGCCATTGCTGTTACAGTTTATTACCTCTTAAAAATGTGGTGCACCACAATTTTGATACACCAGTCTATTCTGTAGCATTTTCAGTTACAGAGAGGAGATGTTACTGTAAGATACAGTGCTCTGCTCTGCTATGGATCAGGCATGGAATTCCCGAGCACCATGAACTCGGAAGGAACTGAGGGTGATCTTGAGGAACTTGATTACTGCTGTTATGGAATATGGAGGTTTGTAGATGTTCCCAAGATAAAAATTCCACTCCATGGTGTAAAATATTGCTCCACATGCTGTCACCAATCAGGAATCAACTTTTTACTACCATAGAACTTGTTATGATAAGAGGGGCTAGGACTTATATTCCAAAAGTGATGAAGTTTACAGCTGCTCTGTCTCTATATTAGAGTTGTATCCTACATTGCTTGTAGTTTCTAACACACCACTTGGTCATAACAGAATTCATCACAAGATTAAGCTGCATTTCAGATTGAATTCCAAAGGAATCTACCTAGTCTGTTGTGGCTTAATCTGGGAGAGAGAGCAATTTCTCAATTTATGAAAAGGTGTTATTGTAATACAGTTCCTGAAAGTATTCAGTGACCCTACCTGCCCAGGAATTGTTGCACCACCATCTGTGTGCAAAAAAGGTTGCAGCAAATGGTGAATCACTATCTCACTTGGGTTCTCAAACCCAGATGTTTTCTTAATTTCAGTATGGATTCAGCAGGTATTGTTTACCATAGCTGATGACCTAAGCCGGCCACTGTGGCATAGCGGTTGATGCGCTTCCGTCCAGAACTGCGTTGCTGCTACGGTCACAGGTTCGAATCCTGCCTCAGGCATGGATGTGTGTGATTTCCTATTTAAGTTCTAAGTCTAGGGGACTGATGACCTCAAATGTTAAGTCCCATTGTGCTTAGAGCTATTTGAACCATTTTTTGATGACCTGACTCTGTTGGAAGTTATAGTACATCAGGATTTCTTGTGGAAACAGCACTCAGTAGACGTCTTTTTCAATCCTGAAGAGGCCTACAATGTCTCATTGAGGGATAAGTGTTCTGGGAGAGACTGATGAATATCGATTTTGCAGAAATCTTACCTTATTTATATTGTGTTTTCTCTCCCAATATTATATTAGTTCTCTGAGAGTGATTTGAACAGGATAATGGTTTCCCTCAAGATGGTAACCAAAGTGAACTATCTTTGTATGTGTGATTAGTACATGGTACATACTGCCCTGTTCAGCTGGAAAAAAGTGGAAATTTTTTGATCCAAGAAAACCCCTGGAATTTTTTTAAAAATTCTTGGACTTTTTCATTATTTTATTTTTCATTTAAATTTTTATAATTTTGACTTGTAAGAACTGATACTATAACAAAGAATTTTACTTGAGCCTACTACTGCAGAATAATACTGCAGCAGAGAAAAACACCAAAATACAACTTGAGTTGCAAAGAAGAAGAGCCATTTACAAGAAGTGCACACAAAAGTGTCTGCTGATAGAAAAATGTGTTGGAGGCTTTAGGATGAGGACTAAGAAACACCTCATAACATCAAACTGCTTTTGATGAGTGTGACACCACAACTGTTTACATTTCTAACAGATTGCGGGAAAATATTGCAAATAGTGATGCAAGAAGCATTACTGCCAAAGTAAATTTTCTTTTACACAATATGGATTATGCTGTATGTGAGAATGTGTGATGAATTTCTTAGATCATAGAGCAGTTGACTCTCTTTCAGAACTTAATGCTTTGAGGAACAGCCACAAGGAAAAATTGTGGGCCCAGAATACTGGCCGTTTATGCCATTATTTAAAAATTTACTGGCATACTTATCTTTGATATTTCGTGAAAGGTAACACATGCTAAAAAAAAGCTCGAGCTTGAAAGTTAATTTTTCACATGTATTCAGCACGGTAACCCACGAAATGTTCAATGCACAACAGTCTAATCTTCCTTGTCAGAAATATTCACCTGCTGCAGTTTAAGCTGTGGTCTTATGATACTGCCTAACACCACCATTAGGAGGGAAAAAAAGGAAAGAGAAAATAGCTTATCTTGTAATTATGTTGTGTGTACATTAACTCTAACCATTAATTTTTCCAATTTGTATGACCACACTACGTAACAGCAATGTTGCTATCGGCTGACTACATCATGTATCCTATGCACTGAATATCTCCTGTGTTTGGCTGATTTGATCATGTGACATGAATGAACTATGATTGGCTGACAAGAGCACATCACCCAGCTGAATCTCAATTTCAGTGTTTTGGAAGCTACCATGCTGTATTTGGCGAAATTCTTATTTATACTTTCATAACTCGAAAATATGCAATGTACATGTTGCCCATGAAAGGTTTTTCCAAAATGAATTGTTTTTTTGCTGGGTTTTGTTTCCTAAAGTGCCAGGAAGGTCTCAGCTGCTTTATGAAATGTCTGAGGGAAAGTGTATTGTCCCCTTACATGGAAAAAGTGTATTTTCATCCAGGGTATGGTGTGTTTTCGCCCAGCAAAAAGTGTATTTTTCCCTCCATGTCCTCCACAGTGATAGCAATACATCAGACACACTGACTGAAGGTATGAATAAGACACTCACTTGTTTGGGAATGTCAATTTTTATCAGTCTCATTGCATTTTTAACCTGTCAGTTGCACAAAAGAAGGCCACCATTCTAACTGTCGAAGTTCAGTGACATTTAACAGGTGTCATATTTTATTTGAGAGTATCCATTGTTGTACTTACAGGGCCTGACTGAAAGTTCTCTGAAATCATTGAATATCTACCCTGCCTTAACCACAGGCTACCATAAGAGTTGCATTGGGATTATAGTTGTTCTAGAACAGAAAGTGAAAACAATCGTAAGAAGAGTGTACCGATAAACTATTGGAAAAAGATTAGGTTTGATCTTACAAAGCCACAACATTCAGTTAACAGCAACGTAAGTGGCAGTGGTGTGATCCAGTCTGCTGTGAGTGAAACATCAAATAATCGTTTTCACATTTTCGCTGATAGTCATTGTAGAAGCATGGCTGATATAGTGAAAAGCAGTTTTAATGCTGCCAATGTTTGTGGAATTGTGAAGCGAGGTGCTAAATTTCAAGAAGTTGTAGCGGGGTGTGATCCTGAAAAGGTAAAAAACGAGTGTGTGATCTTAATAGGTGGCTCAAACAATGTTGCCTGCAAACGAAGGGAATGATGTCATACAGTCGCTCAGGAAGAAAATATCGGTGCTTCATCAGTCTAAGGTATTTGTTGTGAACATTCCAAAGAGACATGACTTAATTCCACAGTCCTGTGTAAATGAGGCCATCTCACAAACGAACTCTTTAAGTTAGCAAAGTTGTGTAAGCATTTGAAAAATACTTGTGTTGTAGATATAAGCAATTCTGGACGAGAATTATTTACAAGACACGGTATGCACCTGAACAGAGCAGGAAAAAAAGCATTAGGTACCCTCTTAAAAACAAAAATATCGGAAGAAGTCCACAAATGTACCCCAAAGTTGGAACCAATCGCACTTAAATGGCTCCAACCATCAAGTCAGTCTCGGTTTCATACTCAAATGTTTCAGGAAATTGTTAGTAATGAACATACTGTGTCTGTAGCTACAGATAATTTTTTAGGCAAAAGTTTACATCTGTCTCTAATTCCAAATGACGATTTTTCACCAAAATGTGGGAGGACTTGGTAATAAAGTAAATGACATTACTGTTCTGTTAGAGGAACCACAAGGAATAAAAGATACTGATGTATTATGTTTTAGTGAACATCATGTGAAAGATATTGAAAGGTTACAGCTAAATGCTTATTGTTAGGCAGCGCATTACTCTAGAACCATCATGGAAAAAGGTGGAGTTGTAATTTATGTAAAAAACAACATATCTTACAATGCATTAGGTTTAAAGAGCCATTGTATAGAGCAACAAATTGAAGTATGTGGTGTTGAGATTACTGTAAATGGCTTCACAGCTGTAGTGTTAGCACTGTATAAATCTCCCTCAGGGAATTTGAATGTATTTCTTAAGCACTTAGATTCCTTATTTTCCATACTGTACTCAAAGTCCAAGAACTTGATAATTACTGGTGACTTTAATGTTGATTTCCTAAATGAGAGCAATAGTAAAGCTGATTTAGTACATTTAATGGAGTCTTATAATCTGATGGCAATAGTAGATTTCCCAACTAGGGTTACTGTTAACAGTAAAAGTCTGATAGATAATATATTTATAGATAAGTCTAAATGCAATATCACTGTACATCCAATCCTTGGCCTTTCTGATTATGGTGGTCAATTGCTTAGACTCAATTACATCAGTGTGTGCTACAGTTCCGAGCAGTCTTGGAAATCTTTTAGGATAATAAATGAACAGGGCCTTAAAAAATTCAATGATAGCCTAAAACAGATAGATTGGAGCCCAGTTTATAGGGAAACAGATGTAAACAAAAAGTACAATTCATTTTTAAATGAATTCATGTCTGTATTTGAGTCCATCTTTTCCAAAAAAAGTAGTTAGAAATAGTCATATAGGCAATGCCAAGAAGTCTTAGATTACTACAGGGATAATAACATCTTGTAGAACAAAGAAGATGTTATACAGTTCTCTCAGGACTTGTAATGATCCAAAGAAACGACAACACTACAAACTTTATTGCAGCATTCTCAAGAAGGTTATAAATAAATCTAAAAGTATGTGCATAAAATCAGAAATTGAAAGCTCGGAAAATAAAATTAAAACTATATGGAATGTAATAAAGAGGGAAACTGCCAGGACAACAGGGAACATGTCTCAGGTAGAGATTAAAACAGGGGACAGTATCATAAAGAAACCTGAGTTGGTTGCAGAAATATTTAATAACGACTCTTCGAGAGCAGCAGAGAAGACAGGCTGTAATGGTTCTATGGAAGAATCATTGTCCCTCCTACAGAAAGCTATTAGCAACAGAATCCCAGTTATCCTTACCTCCAGTTACTGTAAGCGAAGTCATAAGAGTAATTAGGTCATTAAAAAATAAAAATTCTGCTGGTGTGGACAATATTTCTAGTAAAATACTGAAACACTGTTATAAATTTGTTAGACCCATCTTATGCTACATATACAATGCATCCCTACAAGATGGGATTGTCCCTGACAGACTTAAGTTGGCAGTAGTGGTTCCTCTCTTTAAAAAAGGTGGTAAAAGCATTGTTACAAACTATCGCCCAATATCCCTATTAACTACCTTCTCGAAAATTCTGGAAAAATTCAGCACAGAGGGATTGTAGACCATCTCAACTTCCACAGTATCTTAAGCAAAAATCAGTTTGGTTTTCCGCCCAGTCTTTGTACTGAACAGGCAATATTGTCTTTCAGCAACCAAGTTTTGGAAGCCATTAACAAAAAAATGTCTCCAATAGGTATTTTTTGAGATCTTACGAAAGCCTTTGACTGTGTAAACCACCAAATTCTTTGGAAAAAGGCAGAATACTGTGGTTTAGGTGGTACTGTTCGCTTGTGGCTACAATCATATCTACAGGATCGGAAGCAGACTGTAATGCTAAATGGCTCTTCTGGAGAACCTGCCTCGTCTGAATGGGGCACGATAACGTGTGGTGTGCCTCAAGGCTCCGTTTTGGGCCCACTGCTTTTCCTCATCTTTATTAATGATCTTCCTCTTTGTTCTGAGACAAACAGCAAGTTTACCCTGTTTGCCGATGATACCACAATTCTAATTGACGATTTGATTGATCATGATCTTGAACAAACTACAAATGCTGTTTTTAATGACATCTTAAATTGATTCTCCTCAAATGGTCTCTCACTCAATGCAGATAAAACTCATTATATGAAGTTCCATACATCACAAAGTAATCCCTATGAAATTAACATAAAATGTAGAGATCAACCAATACAGAAAGTTGAAGATACAAGATTCCTGGGTGCTTACACAGACATTAAATGTAATTGGTCAGTTCACATTCTTCATCTATGTAAAAAGCATAGCTCGGCAACATTTGTGTTACACGTAATTTCTTCAGTGGCTGAAGTTGACACTATTAAGGTTGCCTACTTTGGCTTCTTCCACTCATTGATGTCATATGCTATCATATTCTGGGGAACCAACCACTTGCAAAAAAAGTTTTCACCATCCAAAAAAAAGCAATCAGAATAATGTGCGGGGTTCATCAAAGACACTCTTGCAGGCACTTGTTTCGGAAGGTAGGTATCCTAACAACTGCCTCGCAGTATATTTTTTCCTTGCTGACCTTTTGTGCAAAAATTATTCCATCTACCAAGCCAACAGTAAATTCCATGGTTATAACACCAGAAACAAAAACAATCTACATTTCGAAATGAAACGTCTGGTACAAAAAGGAGTTTACTACTCCAACATTAAGCTGTTCAATGCTGTACCACTACATGTCAAATGTGTTCATACAGAACTGCCAAAATTTAAACAAGTTCTCAAAGGTCACCTGACAGAGAAATCTTATTATACTGCGGATGAATATCCAAAAGGAAATGTATACCATCACTAAACTTATTGTGTCTAGAAGTAGTTCAATTGATTTTATTGTGCATTTGGGCATTAGCACACTTTTTGTAACGACAGATTGGCTGTACATGTATTCACTCTTGTAGGCCTAATATCTGATTTAACTTTGTGCTCTTATCTTTAACCTTTATTTGAAACTCCTTTTTCTGTTAAATGGTTGTTATGTTATCTAGCTGACATTGTATCTCTTACTGTATTTATAGTATGTCTTACTTAAACTATGTACAATTTGCCACTGAATTGCCCTTGTATTTATTGTAAGTTTAAATTGAAACCTGTACAATTTGACATGTTCCATATCCTTGTGATTGACTCACTAACTGGATCTACAGAACAAGAAATAAATAAATAAATAAAATAAAATAAAATAAAATAAAATAAAATAAAATAAAATAAAATAAAATAAATAGCCAGTGAAGCAGATAGAATGTACTTGTGTATTGAACTACACAAGCTTGTCTGGCTCCCTGTTGAACAAACCTAATAGAGGACCAAGTCAATTTCGCACCATTAAGGACTCCCTTCTTCAACTGCAAAGTATGGAGAGATGATGTTCTGCTGGATTCCAGAGGATTTATGAGCTCAGCGAAGTTAACTAACTGGTGCAAAGTCGATGTGTGAGTCCATATGTGCTGTGATGTAACTATTTGGGCATTTGGAAGAGGAAGTGCATGTGACCTCTCAATCCTGTTGATTTTGTACTGGACATCACTGAAAGATTCTACAAAATGTTTTAAAATTACTTGAGAGTCAAAGCAATATAATGTGATTTAATAACAGTCATCATACAGCTATATTGGAGTACGCATTAGGAGTGATTTAAAATGGAATGATCATATGAAGTTGACCGTCGGTGAAGCAGATGCCAGACTGAGATTCATTGGAAGAATCCTGAGGAAATGCACTCCGAAAACAAGGGAAGTAGGTTACAGTATGCTTGTTCGCCCACTGCTTGAATACTGCTCAGCAGTGTGGGATCCGTACCAGATAGGGTTGATGGAAGAGATAGAGAAGATCCAACGGAGAGCAGCGCGCTTCGTTACAGGATCATTTAGTAATCGCGAAAGCGTTACAAAGATGATAGATTAACTCCAGTGGAAGACTCTGCAGGAGAGACGCTCAGTAGCTCGGTACGGGCTTTTGCTGAAGTTTCGAGAACATACCTTCACCGAAGAGTCAAGCAGTATATTGCTCCCTCCTACGTATATCTCGCGAAGAGGCCATGAGGATAAAATAAGAGAGATTAGAGCCCACACAGAGGCATACCAACAATCCTTGTTTCCAGGAACAATACGAGACAGGAATAGAAGGGAGAACCGATAGAGGTACTCAGGGTACCCTCCGCCACACACCGTCAGGTGGCTTGCGGAGTATGGATGTAGATGTAAATGTAGATATTTACACAGACCTTATAGACCATTTAAGTTATAAAATGCCTTCAATTACAGATGTAGAGATGCGTATTACTACCACCATGTCATGCTCTCCACCCTAGTTGACCTCCAAGAGTGTGAACAGCTGGTGTAATGTGCCACTACAGTAACATTTATACAATGAAGTGTTCACTGAAAGGACTTCTGCTATTGTTCTGGAGGAAGTGTCATTGAAGAGAACATTCACTTAACTAAAATATAACTTCTTAATTAGTTGATTGTCTTGAAGTGTGCCTCATTGTCTTCTTTTCAGGTCTGGAGGTTTGGTTGTACAAATAAACATACTATTTGTTGGTTTTCGAGTTGATGCTTTGTTAAACATCAAATAAAACAGTTTCTTCATTGGATCTTCTGTATTCATAAATTAAAAGACGAACTGGTTCATAACATATGTACTACCAAAGTTTCCATAAGACTCTTCTTTACACAATTAAACATTGCTACTTCATACAACTGTCTTCCCAACACTCCATCATACAAACACTCTTCCTGTCAAGTACAAAAAGAACAAGGACAAAGCTAATGTTTGAGGCAAAGATGATTTATGTTATTAAAGACTTGTATCAGTCAAGTGATACATAATTTAGTAAAACAACTTTCTGTTTTAAATAATGAATTTTGTTTAACATAGTTAAAAGTGAAACATAGTTAAAAGTGAAATTGTTGATACTGATAGGAATTGAAGGGTTCAGATTGTCTCTAAAGCTTGATTGAGTCACATTGGACGGGCCTGTCAAGGATGGGTGTATGTGGAGCTGCACCTCTGCCTTCTTTCAGCTCCTGCACTCTTTCCTGTTTCCACATCTGTTGTGGGAGAACTACTTTTACAGAAGGCTGATGTCATTGACTTAGAACTTGAAATTTGAGCATTTGACTTGGTGGAAATTGTGCAAGAGCTTGGGAAACCACTGCTCCAGTACTTCTATAAACCTTCTGCTGTTTACTAGCCGATTCTGAATTCTCTCATCAAATCCATTACGACTGATTGCCAGTCTCACAAATCTCTCCTGCTCAAGGAAGTGTGCTGGCAAGAGCACTTCATCTTCATTTTAGGCAGTTAGTCTCGAGGCAGTTTAAGTATTTGTAAACAACGTCTGCAGCCATCCTTCATTCATCCTGGAGCATCTGAGCACTTTTCAGAGAGACCTTTTGGTTGAATTAACCATTCTCTACCACCAACTGTGATGATCCCCTTACCTGCTGTTTTTTACATATCTTGAAGTCTCAGATTCTGAGATGCTGAAAACATATTTGAGAAGTTGATAGTATGAAGGATAGTGACAGATGATGTAGAGCAAACAAGAAATGATTTTTAAAAATGATTCCTTCCACTTTATTCACACAGTTCTGTTGATGGCCAGCTCCAATTTTACAACTCACAAATTAAACAAATAAAGAGAAGTATATCTCTTCTTTTCCAAACACATACAGTCAAAGAATTGCCCAATCTTTAATTAAAAGTCACTGTAATTGTTGAATGTTGTAATGGCATACTGTACCATGACAGAAGTGTGAGAGTAATGGTGCATGCAAAGTAACTTACAGCACAATGAACAATATTAATGACATGGTCCAGTAAATAAGAGTTGTAGATCATCAGCACTTCTAATTTGCACATTTACTAGCTCACCCAAGATCTTTAGCTACAAAGATATCACTGAGTTCCCCATTCTTCATAAACATCTACTGCATGTATTATGTCGCAGAGCAGGATTTCACTTTAACTGACATGGAGATACAGAAATTCAATCAAACCAACATAAAGATGTTACCCATTTGTTTTCTGATCCCAGATATTCACACAAACCAACATGTATATGTTGGCATCCAAGTGCAGACTGGCAATTTTGGGAGAGTGGTGACAGTTTATTGACAAGCCTAAGAACACAATGTGATGTATGAAATTACTTAATTTTTTGAAATTTTAAGACTTTACTATTGTTTGGTTTATGAAAAATGTTTCAGGTTAGTAATTCACGAAAGTATACATAACAACAGTATTCATTTGTCATCTGAAATCCCCCATTTATGAGTAAGGCATTGATCTTTAAATAATTATTTTATGATTGTAAATTATTCAAAATCTTAATTACTGACTGAATTAATTAGTGAGAGGTGTCGTCTGATTCATAAAAAATACAGAAATAAAATTACATAGCCAAAGTTCAGATTCTTGCAGCCATTAAAGTTGAATAGGCAACTGAAAATTTGATAGTCTTTACTTTGAATGTTAATTATTTGGAAACTTGATTAATTTCAGATAATTGCAAATATGTTCTCAGAAAGCTGAAATGTCTGATTTTGATTGATTGCTAACAATAGCTTAGCTGCTTATTAGCACTAATTGTTTTACCATTATATGATGTCATTGTAACTTCAGTTAGCTATAACTTTTAATCACACAAATTAGTAAAACCAGTTGCATAATTGTAATCAGGAATATTTAAAAGAAGTGTTGCACAGTGAAAAAATATCCATTTGGATTTGGTCACGTTCATTGAGTCAGTTTAGTTTGGCATTGCCCAGTACTATTTCACTTGCACCCTGTTCCATGCATCACTATGTTCTGTTGAAGGATTACCTCTTTTTGATGAATCTGGCTTGTATGTAATTCCGGTCACCACATAGAATTTTGTGGGCCAGCTATGCTGTACCACACCCATACAGGCTTCTCCAAAGTGTAGTCTCTGCTGCAGGAAATTACTAAAGTTTTACAACTAATGACCAAATTATCAACTGATGACTGAACACATATTTTCACTTTCAGCCATCTGTTTCCAGCTGTTTTGCATTTAGAGTTCAGTTCATTAACATGATGCTAGTACATTCTTTCTCTAAGAGAACTCTAACAAGGGTGCACCCTATTGCACAGTAATACAAAAGTTTTCTTACGTTCCATTAAAAACCATCATTTGCTTTTCTCCTAAGAGATTCCATAATGGTGTCATAATCCCATTTATTCTGTGTGTGTCGTCTGGGTCTACGGGCATCCCAGATGACCAGTAAGTAGTTAGCATTTTCTTGGTTTCCGCACACTATAGCTACATCTTTCCTAGTGCCCTCTCTCTGTAGGAACAGGTATGGTATTTACATTAAGTCTGTCAATATTTTACCCCCTACTTCACTTAACATTACGAACATCTTTAACTGATGTGACAAGTTTTCTAATTGCATAAATAAAAATGTAACATTTTCCTGCACATTGTCACTAAATGGTGTGTGGAATGCTGCAGCTGCCAATAAATCTTTGTAGTGCTAGATGAATGGCTCTAATCCCAGCACAGACGAACGGTAGAATATTGCATCTAGTTGTGACACTTCCTATTTTGGCACACAATGGTCCTACACATTAATGCCAGTGATATGGGTCTGTGCACTGTTACCTATTCGGTCGATTGAATAGCATCGAGCTGCTGTCATTTCTTCCACTGTAAATTCACCACACAAATTCACTTGGTCAGTAAGTTTCCTTTTCAGTAGGAGAATGTTGGCAGTGACTGGAATCGCAATGTGTACTCGTAAATTTCCATAACCCTATTGCATACAAAAGTTCTTGAAGTGTTGGAATTGTTCCTTAATCAGTTGAGTGTAAACATAGAATCAGTCCAAAGGGTTGCTCCACTTATGCCTGTGTTGGTTCCCTTGCAATAATAATGTGGAAGTATCATCCCCACTAACAGTGCCAGGCTGTCAGCTGTTCTAGTCTTGGCAGCACAATCCTCCTTTCAGTTATTAGCCTGACAAGAGACTCACTACTTACAGTTCACCTTACATACAAATTCCACCATACATGCACTTTGAAGCAAACACAGAGAACATGAGTGCAAATATGTTTCTCCTGAGAAGTGTGTAAATATGTGATTGACTTGGAAGGGTTGACATCCGAGTGTGCCATCCAGCAGTGAGATGCTGAGGCAAGTATCTTGAATCGAATTCTCCCTGTTACCGATACTGGGGTCACTACACACAGAGGATCATAATGTTAAAATCATATTCGTAACTCAGTGAGGTGCTTAACACAAATGCAGTCTGATTCAAAGTGTAGTTCAAACTGTCCTGGTCTGTAACAAAGTCTAATGTTGGAATCACTGGCAGAGAGAGTTTTCCACTTGCAGATGTTGATCACAATACTGTAGGAGCTAATTGTAGCTTGTAGCAACCTCTTACTCACTTTGGTAGCAGCATGCTTGCACCACTGGAGAGTGACGTGTCTGTATGGCGGTTATCAGTTGCCATCTGCAGCTGCTGTGTAGTTGCCTCTGATGGGGGGTACTGGTAATGTCTGGTGCCACCCTGAGAATTACAAATTGACAGGCCAGCATGGCATCTGTGGTGAACAGCACTGCAGTCCTGCCCCAAAACCTCCTATTATCATTGTGTACTGGCTTCGTGCGTAATGATGAGGGTGAGGTCTCGATGCATGTCCCACTGAGAAGGCAGGAGCTGGAACTGTGACCAATGGCAACCTCCTGCTTGTACCCGAACTTGCACGTTGCAAATGATCGGGAACACCGGATGAGAAACCAGTCGTAGGGTGCACGTCTGCACCCAAGGGCACAGCATCTTCTGGAACTGGTTATGACACAGTGGTGACCGGTGTGTCCTCAGAGGCATTCAGAAAAGTGGCAGGATGTAGAGGACTGCTAGAGTGGTCCAATAAGTACTCGGTCTGACCGAGTGATAGCGGTTGTTGTTGAAAAGTATCTCTGGATTAGAAAGTATACAACTTATGAAGCATGTGTTTCAAGTTTGAAGATGCCACATTGTTTAGCATTTGTTTGTCAGCCATCAATAGTGAACGTTGTGCGTGAACTTATGAAAATAGAGAAAACTTGTCATCGTTATGTGAAACTTTTTTTTTTTTTGAGTCTTCTCCTTTGTTGACAACAGTAAACAACAGTAAAACATTGGGTAGCCATAAGAGCTGCCAAGACGAGCATCACAGTGGTTGTTCAAATGAGGCGACGACTCTATAAATGGTGAAGAAAATCCATAAAGTGGTACTGGATGATAGTCGACTGAAAGTGTACGAGCTAGCAGACATAGTAGGCATTTCAAAAAGTGCAGTACATCACATATTATCTGAAAATAGGCGACATGAGAAAACTGTGTGCAAGGTATGTCAGTCTTGTGAAGATGTTTCAGTTGAGGCTTGAGCGAAGTTTTGCAACAATGAAGCAGATTTTTTGTGCTGATTCATAACTGTGGATGAAACATGGGTCCACCACTTACAGTTCACCTTACATACAAGATTCCATCATACATGCACTTTGAAGCAAACACAGAGAACATGGGTGCAAAAATGTTCCTCCTGAGAAGTGAGTAAATATGTGATTGTCTTGGAAGGGTTGACATCAGAGTGTGCCATGATGTGTCCTGAGACAAAAGAACAATCAAAACAATGGACGCAAATTGGAGAACTGACTTCAAAGAAGGCAAAGACCGTTTCATCTGCAGACTAGGTCATGGGATCAATTTTTTGTGACGCGTGTGGGATAATTTTCATTGACTACCTTGAAAAATGAAAAACTATCAACAGTGAGTATTATGGAAGCTTATTGCAACATTTGGGCAAAGAAATCGAGCAAAAATGGGCGCATTTGGCCAAGAAGAAAGTGTTGTTTCTTCAGGACAATGCACTAGGCACAAGTTCATTATTGCAATCGACAAAATTAATGAATTAATGTTTGAATTGCTATCTCATGTACCCTATTCGCTAGATTTAGGCCCCCTTGATTATTTTCTGTTTTCAAACTTGAAAAAATGGCTCGGCGATCACAGATTTTCAACAAATGAAGACGTGATGTTGGCAGTTAATGGGTATTTTGAGGAGTTCTCATTATAAAAAGGGTGTCGAACTTATTTAACATTGCTGGGAAAACTGTATAGAGCTGAAAAGAGATTATACATTTTTTCCAAAATTTTTGTTTTTTCTTTATTGGGTTGGGTACTTATGGGACCACCCTTGTAGATCCCTGCAGCAGGTGTCGCTGTTTCCATGATTACATCAGTGGCACTGTGGCGATACCCACGGGATCTCCCTCCAGTGCTGGCAGTGCAAGACCCGAGGGAGGCAAAGGTGGCTGTGACTATGAGATCCTGCAGGGCTCTGTCTCTGAAACTGAGAAATCTGCAGGAGGATCACACAGCCAACAGGCTGATTCTGATGGCACTTGTTCATTCCAGGCAAACCCTGTACAAGATTACAAGAACAGTCAAGAATTGAATGATGATGCCCATTCCCAGTGGGTTTCTGCCAAAGATTCTGAAAAAGACATGATTGTTGACATTAAATTTAGTGTGCTGCAGGGGAAGGGCCATGTTGGACTTCACTCACCTCTCCTGGCTGACCCATTCTGCTGTTACTTCTTTGCCACTGACAGCATGAGACTCACTGCACCATTTACTGGTGGATGGACCTCCCATAGATCCAGAACTCAGTTCCACATTACATGGCGGTGTCCAGTTACTTTTGATCAGTTAATGTATGTGCAATTGAATTTATTTGTGCAGTTTACCTGTTTCATTGTTAGACTCTTAATCAATGATATTGTTTTGTGCATGGCTTCATTCAGTAGTTCCATGTACATGCTTCTTCGATTTTCAGATAAATTATATACAGAGTAATTATTGTTGTCATATTTCATACCTTGTGTTGAAGGAAAAGCAATTTCCCACATTTTTATTTTCTCTTTTTTAGGTAAAGAATTAGTTAGTAATGAGCCTACAGAAGATGAGGTCAGCAGTGAGCTTGAGGAACTCTTTCGCCACACCTCACTGTCATGAAAACAATATTAAGAAGAGCGGCAGCAACTGCTATAAATTAATGTAGGATAAGTTTTTCTGTGTAACACGCGATCTAGTGTCAGTGTCCTAATTTAAACATTTTAATTATTAGTGTGTATTGTTCAGAGAACACTTCATATGATTTTATTAGTCATGTCACTTTTAATAAATTATGTCCTTTAGATGTCCACCATTGTTGGAGATACGATTTTTGGCACAAAACAGAGGTATACCATTGTGAAGAAAGTCACTTGTAATGGGTTTTATTTCTGCATGAACTTTGTTTTTTTAAGTCCTCAATACTTGTTGGTCTGTCAGCATACACTTTTTGGTTGAATGATGCGGCCAGGTGATGTTGTCAAAGTGGGAAAGAAGACTTTCTGGAAACATGCTGCATAAGGATGTCACTATGTTTTGACTGTGTGAGCTGTTGCATCGTCCTGTTGAGGTTACAATGATCATATGTCACATTTCCTCTATTATGAACTATTACAATGTGACAACGTGTATAGCAGTGCTATCTGTCATTGTGCAGACATGCCAAACCACACAGTGACTATTGCACTATGAAGTGGTCTTTCACACATTTGATGGTCATTGTTCAGCACTCTGTACCTATAGTTTTGTTTTTTCACATACCTGATAGACAAAAGTGAACTTCATCAGATATCAGAAAATTGTGGAGAAAATCAGACTGGGAGTTGATCATCTCCCAAAGCTGTGTATAGAACTTGTGATGTGCTTGTTGATCTCTTGGCAATAACTGTTGCATCAGTTTGAACTTGTGGATGGAAATAAGTGTACAGATGCCGCATACATCACAAACTTTTCTCCGAGATGATAAAGGGCTTGCTGCTGTCTACTAAGTGAGTGCACTGAAATTCTTTGAAAAGGAGTCGTTACTGTTACAGTGTTGTCTGGAAGGTGAACCATTTGTTGTCTACCTGGTGGTGGCTTATTTGTTGCAGATGTTTTTGTTCTGAAACACTGAAACCATCTTGTAATCAGCTTCTGGGATGGAACTTGACAGATGGAATGCAGTTTAGTAGGACACTGTTTCTGCTGCACTATGTATAAGAGTTTCTCTATTTCAAAACTAACTTTACTTTTTTATGAATGTGAAAAGTTGGGGCACAGCATTGTATACAACTAGGGAATATTCTGGAGGTTGGGGGGTAATGATGTGAATTACATAACTGTACATCTGAGTGAAGTAAGTTTGTGGCTCTTTACAGGGCAACCTACTACATGTTTCATTTTTGCAGTCTTTCCCAAAGCATTAATTATCAATAAGTTCATATAAGTATGCACTTTAGATATCATACAAAAATAATATGTACCAAGGAATGAAATGTAGTTTTCTTTGACAGTGCACAACAAACACACTTACTGCTTATCTTAGGCAAAATACAACAAGTGTAACAGTTAATTTAAGAAGATTTATCCATGTCACTAACCTTCTTTGCTCGAATAATATTTTCCAGTGGCTGAAAACTACTCTTTCTTGGTATTGTACTGAAATTTATTCTTACATTTTTTCCATTAATTGTTGTTTGTTTCTCATTTGAAACATAATCCCAATGACATCATCACCATTTTTGTTACCTGCAACAGTTGGTAGCTCTGCCATATCACAGACACAAATAGCACACAAACTGCCTTTTACTATACAATAATTTTCAGATGTTCTGTGCTGAGAAGGTCTACCTTTCACTTGCTTCCAGAAGCACTCAAAATAATATGTTTCTTAATAATATCCCACTACATTGTAATGGATAAATATATGCAAGGCCCAGTAGATATTAAAATTAGTATTAGTCTGAATGCATTTTGTCTTTAACTTTTTTAGGCCTATGTTGAAGAGCACTCGTTCTTTCACTGAAACAATCAGATCACTAATACAAGTATTCTGCTTATACAACTGAGTCAGTTTTTCCTGAAAGATGTCTCTTCCACAGTTATCTCTGTGATGTAATTGTATAAGCCAAGTGTACTTTCTACCTTCTTTGTTCCCCCTTGTAAGCTATGAACATCATATCATGTACCTGTATGCAGATTTCAGTCAGAGGACAATTATTTCTATTGAGTGAATTTTGAAATCACATAATCATGAATTTTGCCTAATTTATTTATTAACCAGCCTGTTAGTTACACTAAATTGATTTTCTCTAGTCTTTTTACTCCATATAAATATATTATGATAATATTTGGTGAAATCGAAAGGATTATGTTTTCTATGGTTTTTATCAGTCAAAAATACTTCCACAGATTTGAACTAATGTCCTGAATAATTTAATTGTTGTTAATAAAGTGTATCAGTATACACTTTGTAATGTTAATTGTGTGACAAATACAAGCTGAAAGCTAGGTGAGGACTGCATCATTGACCGAAAGTATGGCTAAAAAGAGAGGCAAAGTAGAAGTTTATGGCAGACTGAACTCCTCCATGCCATAATATTTGAAATACTGCCTCACTTTATAGAGCAGTAATTCTCCACCCTATTGTATGTTTCCCAATAAAAATAATAATTACCTTTGTCTGGAATAAGAAGAATATTTTACAGTGACCAACTGTCTACCTAAAAGCATAAATTCACACCCATACACCCTACAGAATGCATACAATAAATCATGTACATTGCAATTCTAATTATGATACAACATTTTATGAATTCATTTGTAGAGCCCAACATGTTCTACTTCACACTGCTCTGTATAAGCAAAATTCATAAATTTTAATTTGGAAGATTTGCCACAGGTACCGTACAGCCCAGGCTTGCCTCCTT
Source organism: Schistocerca gregaria (assembly GCF_023897955.1). Taxonomy (NCBI): domain Eukaryota; kingdom Metazoa; phylum Arthropoda; class Insecta; order Orthoptera; family Acrididae; genus Schistocerca; species Schistocerca gregaria. Next base: position 68,618,125 of record NC_064928.1, on the reverse strand, counting down.
TGAGCTGTTGACAGGAAAGTCATCAGATACATAGGTTCCTAAATTGTAAGATATTGAACGCTGGTGGCTGTTGGTGAAGCTGGACAAGATTGTTTACAATGTGGTCGTAGGTAGTAGGCAACCTATTTGATGGTGGGGAAAAATACATGGAACGTGAGTGATTAAATAGAGGTATTGCAGCCACAAGAAGAAATAAAGGTATGTAAAATTTGTCCTTGCAGTATGGTGTAGCACTGTGTAAAGTAAAACTATATTAAGTATTCTTGCACAGATTTTATGGTGAAGAGCAACTTATGTATTCCTCAGATAACATATACAAGTAAATAGAAACATCAAATGAAATAACACTTCATACATTCTCCTGCTTGTTGATACCAGATGTGTTGTTTTATATGTAACTATATTTGCATCATAGCTGTGTTAGAAGTGAAAACATTTGAAGTTATAGAGGTTGGGCACATATATATTTTGTCAGAGGAATAGTTTTGACAATCAGCTTTGCACCAAAAACATTCTGACATAAAGTACATTATGTACAATGTAACTGACGAGTCTGCATCACCAACTTTAACTCATATTTTAAGGAGAAAGAAGCATACTTGCAAGACATCAGCACCAGAATTCAATCGTGCACAAAAATTTGATCCATAATTCTGATATTAAGCATATACAACCTTCTGAAAGTATAGCTTTTAAATATGAATGTGTACCAGTTGTGACTTATTCTGCCCCACTGCAGCCATTTAATGCCTGAATGCAAAGCATTCTATGGTGGAGTGTGCTGAGGTCTGTGAAATACTATTTTGACATTGGTAGTATGTTTTGTTCATTGTTTGTGAAGTACTGGTTGATGTTGATAATATGCTTTGTTCATTGTGTCCTATCGTATAGTTTTCGAATTGTAGCTGTTGCCAGAGATCTTTTTGTTTTGAACGTTTTTATACTGTGATTAATAAATACAGTGACAATGAATAAAACAGATGAGTGTGTGATTAAAAAAGTGTTATGCTGCTATTTAATTAACATAGCTGTTGTGCAACATTTTCTTTGGATTTTAAATCTGTCACTGTTAAAGTGAAGTATATTCGAAGGTGATGTAGTATTTTTCAATGTGAATCAAAATTCATTAACTTCAGCTCAGAACAATTCTTCAGTTGCTTAGGTTTTTTTTCATTCACACACACACACACACACACACACACACACACACACACACACATACACACACACACACACACACACACACACACACACACACACACACACAGGGTGTAAATTTTAAGCTGACAAACCAGAATAACTCGAAAAATAGCTTCGTACGAAAAGATGTGTAGAACCCAAAGTTGAATGTTTTCAAGAGGGATATCTGCTGATGCTAAAATTAGCCTGCCACCCCAGCCCCCTGGGTGTGAGACGGGATGCAACTTTAAAATTTCAAATGGGAACCCCCATTTTTTATTGCAGAATCAAATTCGAAATAACAAACTACATACTTTTATTTAAACATTTGCTTTCATTCTTGGTAGATGGCACTGTAATTAAAAAAAATGTTCTCATTTTTGTGTGGATAACTGTTATGGATAAATAAAAAATACTTATTTACTTCGTAAATTTTGATAGATCAACTTTACCATGGTCGCTGGATTGGCAGGGCAGGTCCTGTGAATTGACCAGTCAGATCGCCTGACCTTACCTAGCCAGACTTTTTCTTATGGGGTTATCTAAAAGATATTGTTTATCAGAAAATACCTACCACATGATGCAAAGAATAAGAGATGCTTGCGCTGCAATTACACCAGACGTGTTATCAAGATGTGTGCAGGGATTTACAGCATGAGTCAATAAAAGCATCGAAGTTGAAGGTCATCACTTTGAACATTTGATTTCATGAAACAGTGAGATACAAGGGATTTACGGACAACAAGCAGGCTGGAAGTGAGAGGCAAGGGGACTCACTGGAAACATGCAGCCCAAAATTCATTTACTTGCAAGTATTTGCAAGTCCTTTTCAGGACCACCAAATCTTTATTTAGTGAGTGGGTTAGTCTTTTACTATGTTTACTCTTAGTTAATGAGTTCACTCGTTAGTAAGTAGGATGTTTGGTTAGTTAGTTAGCTAGTCAGATGGTTTGTTTGATAATTAAAAGTTGTGTGGCCTCATGACCACGAAACAAAGAAAACTTATCCGAATCTGCGGAAAAAATTAATATTGGGTCAACATTCGTGAAACTCTAATTCCTCCCTCTCAAACCCCACTCTATGGGGAGAGAGGGAGAGTTTTAGTTTTAGCAAATCAAAATATATGAAGTAATCAAGTATTTTTTATTTATCCATAACCATTTTCTGCACAAAAATGAGAACACGGATTTTCTTGAATTACAGAGCCAACTACCAATAATAAAACAATGTTTCTGACAAAATTTACATAGCTTTTAATGTAGAATCTGATTCTGCAATAAAAATGGGGGTTCCCATTTGAAATTTTAAAGTTGCTTCCCACCCCACCCCCATGGGCAGCACGCTAATTTTAGCACCAACATATGTCCCCTTCAAAAATAATCAACTTTGGATTCTACAAATTTTTTTGTGTGAAGCTTATTTTTCGAGTTATTCTGGTTTGTCAGCTTAAAATTTAAACCATATATATTAGTTGCAGTAAATCAGTTCCATAATATTGTTGAAAACTAGTATTGAATGTAAACATGCTTGAGGTTGACATATTATGCACTCACAATACTTACTATTTTTCACATACAATAGCATGTTCTTGAACAAGATTTCAAAATATGCTGGGCACAGTGTCACCACCTCCTGCATCCTCCTCCCTTTCCTCCCAACATTTCATGAACAGAGGGTTTCATTTCACTATGTTCTTGATTGGGAGTTAGGCAGCTGTAGTTAGGCGGAGTGCCAAATAACCAGTGCCATGAAACTTAAAAAGCCATACTTTCAAAAGGCTGTAATTGGGTACTATCAGAATTATGGGCCAAATTTTTCTGCGGGACCTATTTCTGGGGCTGATAACTTGTACTTGTTCTTTTTCCTCCTTAAAATATGAGGTCAAGTTGGTGACGTTTCCTTGTGATTGACAGCTAATGCATCAGTTTTATTTCACTCCCTGAACTCTCTCCAAACTCCTGATCCATATGCTCAATACAGAACATGGCACAAAATTTGAAGTTTGACACTAGCATCACACAAATATAAGGAGCAATATGCAAAGTGACATCTTCAGTTGTGTACTTCAGGCTTCATTCTAAATTGTTGTTGCACTTTCAATGACAGGATAGAGATATAATTTTCTGTTGGGTGCCTGGGCACATGGGAATTTGGAGAAATGACCCCTCTGGCCAATATGATTCAGTAAATGAAATGTGCAGTGCAACTGTGGATCACTAGCTTCTGACAATGGTACGAGGGTCACTCCAAAAGAAATGCACACTATTTTTGTAAAAGTACAGTTTTCATTCTGCATGTGTGAAAGTTTTACAGTGTGTAAGATACATCCTTCCTGCTTGTTTTCAAACTTAGTTCAACCTGTTCCCTTGAGTGGCACCGTCACAGCATGTTTTCAAGATGGCTGCTACACTTGACGTTCGTCAGAAGCAACTTGCTGTCATAGAATTTTTGTGCTGTGAAAATCAGACCGTGGGAAACATCGACAACAGGTTGAAAAAGTGTATGGGGATGCTGCTGTCGATCACAGTACAGTTAGTCGGTGGGCAAGCAGGTTACGTGATGAAAGTGGGCATGGCAATATTGAGGATTGTCCTCACAGTGGCAGGCCTCATACTGCACACACTCCAGACAATGTGCAGAGAGTTAACGAATTGGTTACTGCTGACAGACGCATCACAGTGAATGAATTGTCACGCTACATTGGAATAGGGGAAGGAAGTGTTTGTAGAATACTGAAAGTGTTGGCGTTAAAAAAGGTTTGTGCCAGGTGGGTTCCCATGATACTGACAGTGGCTCACAAAGAAACAAGAAAAACGGTATGCAGCAAACTTTTGGAACAGTATGAGAATGGTGGAGGTGAATTTCTTGGAAGAATTGTGACAGGTGATGAAACATGGCTCCATCATTTTTCTCCAGAGATGATGAGGCAATCAATGGAGTGGCATAATGCAAATTCACCCAAGAAAAAAAATCAAAACCACACCTTTTGCTGAAAAAGTTATGGTTACGGTGTTTTTCGATTCCAAAGGACTCTTGCTTGTGGACATCATACCAAGTGGAACCACCATAAATTCTTATGCATATGTGACGGCACTGAAGAAACTTCAAGCTCAACTGTGTCATGTTTGACCACATCGGCAAAAACAGAGTGTTTTGCTGTTGCATGACAATGCACGGCCACATGTCAGTCATAAAACCATTGAAGCGATCACAAAACTCGGGTGGACAACACTGAAACACCCGCCTTACAGTCCTGATCTGGCTCCATGTGACTATCATCTCTGTGGGAAACTGAAAGACTCTCCTCGTGGTTCAAGGTTTGAAAACAATGACTCCCTTGTGCACGCTGCCAAACAGTGGCTCCAACAGGTTGGTCCAGAATTTTACCGTGCGGGTATACAGGCGCTGGTTCCAAGATGGTATAGGGCAGTTGAGACGGATAGAAATTATGTGGAGAAATGAAAATATTGTTCCCAAAGGATGTATCTACTCACTGTAAAACTTTCAGACATGTAGAATAAAAGATGGATTAAAAAAAAATAGCATGCATTTCTTTTGGACTGACCCTCGTACATAGAAGAAGTAGCTTTTAGATCACTGAGATTGGGGCACTGTCTCAGGAAAACATATGGTAGTTTTTATCCCACAACATGAGATCCCACAAAGGTTTGATACAAGGAGAACACATGAGTTGAAAGAGGTGAATTTTAATTGTATTTTATTTTCTGATCTGTGGGCTGATCTGTGCTTTCTGCAGGGCCTGCAGACTGTTTTAAATGACAGTAAGATGAGTGTTGTATAGACATCTGGCATGCTTCCCATAATGTTAGCATGGGATATCAGTATGTTACAGATTGGCTGGGCCATAAATTATTATTAACTGGTCATCCAGCCAGATTATCATATCTCAAAGAGCTAAAATTACTGCTGACATTATTGCATGCACTCTATCCAGTGATAATTGTTCAAAAAATATCTTAATCAAGTTTTGGCATTCTGCCCCTGTGACTATCATCTACAAATTGACCTTGATCTATTTAAGATTTTGTGTTATCTGTTTAAGATTTTCCTTCTTTGTCATGGCCTATACCTAATGTTCTTTACAATCAGACAGTGGCTGAACTTGATGGCTTGGGCTTATTCTCCTTGGCTATAGCCTATAAAATGCGAAAACTATCTGAAGAGTTGCGGAGAATGTGTGCAGTATCAGTGCCAACTTACCTAACAAAGCAAATGGTTTTGAATGACTTTCCTTCCCTTGTCATCCCACCTGAATCTCACCTGATTCACAGCTCTGGGTGACTTTTCTGAAATCCACCCATTTTCGTAGAACTCTCCAGTCCCTTTCCTTCACCCCTCCTCCTTTCCTTCCACCTGTTATCCTGGAAGAAGGAGCCATTGGCTCTGAAAACTTGCATTATTATAACTAGAGGCTGGAGTATGTGTCATAAAAACCTTAAAATATGTATAAAAATGCATGAAATGTGTTGAAATATGCAAGATCAAATAACAAAAAAACATGGTAGTTACTGCATGCATTATATCTCAAAGTCGAACCTGTACCTTCCAATTATGAGGAAAAATCAGTACATTTATAATGCTGATATCATTTTCTCACTAATTTCTGGTAGAGGTTAAGAATGAGGCCTTTCTGGGATTATTTTATAAAAATTTGCAAAATGGGGCCGCATACCATGTTACGAGAATTGTTCTTTCATTGATATTGTTGTCAGGAATAAGTGGATGCAGTGTGAGTGAGTCACAGTGAAACAATTGATATGTACAGGACCAACTTAAAGATATATTGCCAGCAGAGGGGCATGCTCAAAAACTCTGTAATATTTTATTTAAAGAATAAAACAACATACAATCATGAATTTCTTTAAACGGCATTAACTTTTAAGTAATACTATTGACCAAAGCATCATTTACAATTTATTTTAGAATTTTCTGCGATTGTAATCGTAAATGACCAAATGCTTGGCAGTAAGATTGTGTCTTCAGCCATTCAAAACATTTTTATAAGCAGAAAAGGACTGTTCCACACCAACTGAGGTAACTGGGCAGTATTTGAATTTGGATGCTATGTTGGCACTTACTGTTTCTGGTAAAGGTTCAGCAGTCCCATTAATAAAACTATCAAGGTGACACAAGGGTTCAAAGCCTGGGTTATTGTTTAAAATGTTTTCAAACTTTTCAAGTTTTCTTAGGAATAACTCTGGCAATGAAGAGTTTACTAGAACAATTTTATTCGTTAACTGAATGTATTCATTCAACACCAGACCTTTAGTTTCAAGCTTTTTAATACTTGCAGGTATATGGGAAAAATGGGTGCTAATAAGAGGAATGTCTTTTTTAATATCAGAATCATTAAAAGCTTCCTTGCACTGGCAAACTGCCAAATCCTCTGCGCTATTGAACCACCTTTCTTCTGCATTCCTGCGATATGAAGGCTTGTGTTGACATGCTGGTCCTTTTGAAACTTTTTTCAACATGAAACATTTGTTTCGCAAACTTTACAATGTAAAACAATTCAATCATATGTTCTAGTATGATCAGCTATCCACGAAATGATGTTTCTTTTTTCAGGCGGCATGGCACTCAACATGTTACACACTACATGTTATGTACATGTTCAACTGTGTACAAGTAAGTAGAAAGCTAAACTGAAACAATGGGTATGTGACTAAAAGCATGCGTAGTTTAATGTCATTGTTGCCGATGCGGATGGTATGAAACCAGAGGGGATTAACCAGGGGCGTGGGCACAAGAGCATTGACTCTGTCTGGCTGTTGCTGTTCTCCTTCTGTAATGATTTCGCTGTCTAGGAAGTGGCCTCTCGGTTAGCGATTGCACACAGTTCTTGGTTGTGATCAATTTCTGAGACATCAAAACTAGATCGAGCTAGAGAAAGCCCATCTAAATTTTTAACATATTGTAAACATAGAGTGATAATATGAAATAACCAGTGGAAAGGAGCCAAATATGCAAATGCGTGTTCTGCTGCCGCTTGGTGAGTAAATTTTTTTGTCTATAAAATTACATTATACTATCAAAAATCTATTGTTTTTGTAGTTATACCTCTTTGGCTCACAACATATTATGTGATACTGTTCAGCTTTACTTGAGGCCTCATTGCTGAAGAGGATTTCGTGGAGGAGAAATCACAAAAGAAAATGTTATTCAAAAAATTGAGAAAATGTAACAAAAAATAATCTGTAGCAGAATTAGCTAAAATATGTTACACTGATGTAGCTTAAAACATGCCTAGTATCAGTTACGCAAATTTATAAGGCATTCTAAGCTGATGATCTATTACTTCTTTGAAATGTTTACTGAGAAATATTGTCTTCCGTTATATATCCTCAGGAGCAATTGTCTCAAAAGTTTTCATTTGCTTCCATGGGCTGAACCATTGACGGTTCAGTGTGTCAGCGATATAAGCAGAATAACCTATAATAATTTTCTAAACAGCCATTTTTGTGCCTCGGAAGTAATGCATCATTAATCTAAAATTGATCTTTGATTTCGAAATATGGAGTGAACTTCATCTTGGCAAGCAAAGCCACTCTGCTACTTTTATCAAGCAAAGAGCTATTCAAAATTAGAAATAATCAGTGTGATAGATGCTAAAAGGCATATTTGTTGATGAAACTATGCTATAGTCATGGCAGAACATACTTTTGGAGCAGAAGTGTTGAGTTGTCAACAGATACACACAAGAAGAAAGAAACATGCTAGCTTTCGGAGAAATTCTTTTTTGAGCTCGAGTAAAATACACACAGAAGACCCACACATGTATGCATACACGTGTCTATGGCACTGCTTGGTGCTGGCTGGATGAACAGTGCCAGTGCTGCATTTCGGCAGGTGGACTAGATTGTGGTGGCGTGTGTCGGGTGGGGTGAGTAGAGGAAGGGATACACAGGATAGGCATGTGATGCACAGTTGTTAGAGCCAGTGGGGAACGGTGCATACTGAATGTGATGTGGGGATGTAAAATTTGAGGGTATGAAGGATGGCGGAAGGGGAAACTGTTGGGTGGGGCATGTGGGGACAGTGGATTACTGGAGAATGAGGCCAGGATGATTACAGGACTCTGGGATGTGTTAGAAAGGGTAACTCCCATGTGCCTAGCAGAAAAGCTAATGGTGGAGCAGAGGATCCAGGGTTGGGAAGCTGCCATTGGAGTAGAGCATATTCTGCTCAGCTGTTATGCTGAGCCACCAGATGGTCATCCTGCTGGTCACCTGGTTGGTAGTCGTACTGGCATAATAGGCTGTGCAGTGCTTGCAGCAGGGTTGGTCATGTGCAACTAGACAATGACTCTGTGTAGTGACATCTTTGTCAGTGCTGCAAGGCAGCGTCTAACAGTTTGGTTGTAGCGTCTCTGTTTTATGTCCAAATTACTTTATGTGTCAATTTTTGGATAGTGCCAAATATAATAAAAGGTATATCTCGTGAAGAAGCAACATTTTACTGCTGCTCTTAAAGAATGAAATTTTCTCTATACCTCACATCTTTAATTTCCACTGATATATTCTAAAAATAAAACTAAGCTCAGTAACAAGCTGAGCTCAATAGAGTAGGCCTGTATTATTTTGGAAATTGACATGTTATATACTGATTTGTTACTTATTTTATGTTCCATGAATCGTATTCAATTAATCATAAAGTTTTATTTAAGTTTGATTGAATGAAACACCATTTGTTTCTTGCATACTCATTCCATGATGATATTTCTGAAAAATTCTTAGTTCTTCCTTGATATGGGATATAGATATCTCACACTCTGTACCCAGTAGCTTAAAAGCAGCAGAAAGAGTATCTGTTTTAATGGGGTTCTTGATGCAGAACACAAAATGTGATCATAGTGCGGCATAAGGCACTGTTTATACAGGATGGGGCAAATAAAAATGGCTCATATGAGCAGATATGATTGGACGTGTATGTATGCACGTAACCAAACCCTGTTCCGCGCACACCACACGTACACCACCGTGTGATAAAAACCAGTTCAGAGTGTAGTGAGGGCTGTGTCAGTGTGAGTCGAGCAGTGCAAAGGGGACGATGGTACACAGTGAGCAGCTGGTGTTTGTTGTGTAAAGATACGTGACAACAAAGTCTGGAGATGGTGTTGTCAGTTGTTTCCTGAGAAGTTTAATGATGTCCATGCACCAGCAAAGAGTGCCATGCAGAGCTTAGTATGAAAATGGTGACAGGCAGGATCTGTTTTGAAGAGGTCAAAAAACATTCTGAGACATGCCTGAGTGCAACCAAATAAACCTTATGCCTGTTGCAAAAGACCAGCATATCACATAATAATAATAATAATGGTTTATTTGTCCATAATAACTTTCACAGTCATGGACATAGTCAGTACATACATGAACAATAATAATAGTTAAGTAGTAGAAATAAAATACATACAACATTAAAAATCCTTGATGGAGTACAAACATTTAGCAATTAACAGCTGCTTTAATTTTATTTTAAATGTGTTTCCTTTGGTATTTGGCAGTCTGTTGTAAACAGATCTTCCAGCTGAAAATGGATTATGATCGTTTGCTTTTTTATTTCTGAATTTTATGTGGTAATCCTCTTTCTTCCTTGTATTATAACTATGGATATCACTATTTATTATACTGTACTCCATATTTTCTTTTACAAACAGTATAGTCCTTAGAACATATAATGAATACACTGTTAGTATATTATACTTAATGAAGTATTCTCTACAGGACTGACGTTTACTAATATTCGCTATTATCCTAATTGCTCTCTTCTGGGCTCTAAAAGCCCTACCCATGTATACCGTTGGTGCCCTGCCCGAAAACTCAATACCGTATTGTAGGTGGGAGTGTATAATACCAAAATAGATTTGTCTCTAGACTGGTGACGCTATTATGCTAGAAAGGCCTTTTAGCAGGTAGGTATTACACGAGATTTTTTTACACATGTAGCTGATGTGCTTCTTCCATGTAAGATGTTCATCAACTATAATACCCAGGAATTTATGTTTATCAATCGTTTCAATTGATAACTATGGCTCAGTATCCACTTGTCTTGGTTTGTACCTTTAGAATGGTCTTTTCCTTATTTAATGCCAATTTATTTTTAGTCATATATTGTGTGATGAGGCTATCGTTCTTCATATTATTTTGCACTGCTAGCTGTTTTGTAGGGCCCCAGCTTATGAAGGAGGTGTCGTCGGCATAATTCACAAGCCCTGCATTTTTTGGAATAATTATATCACTGATGTTCACAATGAACAGAAAAGGCCCAATAACACTTCCCTGAGGGACTCCACAGTTAAGAGGGGGAGGGAGATTAGTGTTTAACGTCCCGTTGACAACGAGGTCATTAGAGACGGAACTCAAACTCGGTTGAGGGAAGGATGGGGAAGGAAATCGGCTGTGCCCTTTCAAAGGAACCATCCCGGAATTTGCCTGAAGTGATTTAGGGAAATCACAGAAAACCTAAATCAGGATGGCCGGAGATGGGATTGAACCGTCGTCCTCCCAAATGCGAGTCCAGTGTGCTAACCACACAGTTAAGAATTTTATAAGATGATTTTACTGTTTGTATAAGTCCCCCGGTTGTATGATACAACTTAACACATTGTCTCCTGTCAGCAAGGTACGATCTTAACAAATCTAATGCCACTCCTCTGCCCTATAAGTTTCTAACTTATGTAGAAGAATGGAGTGATTTACAGTATCAAAAGCCTTAGATAGGTCTAGAAAGGTGCCCAATAATTTTGTTTCCATCATCAGGTTTATTCAATACTGCGTGAATAAATGTGGCTATGACTGTTATGTAGACTTGCCTTTCCTGAAACCGTGTTGAGAACTTTTTAATATATTGTACTTAGAGAAAAATGATTCCATTTGATCAAGAAATAGCCTTTCCAACAACTTACTGAGTTCTGATGTCAATGAAATAGGCCTATAATTTTGTACATCAGTAGTTTTTCCCTTTTTATGCATGTGGTCTTATTTCACTGACATTTAACAAGTCAGGAAATGACCCCTGTCTGAAAGAGCTGTTTATTAAATGTTGGAGTGGCTTTATTAACTCATTACTGCACTCTTTCAGAAATTTGGCTGAGATGTCAGCCCAGCCACTGGATGTACTTGCTTTTAAGTTGGAAATGGTTTTCAGGATTTCCTGTTCTGTAACACGCCTCAGGAAGAACGAATTACTGACATTACTGGGATTTAGCACCTGCGGTGGGTTGATCACATCCTCCTTACTCATCTTACTAAATTGATCTGTAAATCTCTCGCATACTTCTTTTGGGTCACAAACCAATTTTTCATTGCCCCTTATTATTATGTTGTTACACAGTGCCTTGTCATTTCCCCCCCCCCCTCCCCCCACTTTCCTTCTTTACTATATTCCATGCTATTTTGCTAACATTACAGGATTGACTCATCTGTTCTGCATACTTCTATGCCTTTAATGTCTTAAGTGCTTCCCTATAGGTTTTTCTAGAGGCTTTGTATTTAGACTCAAAGTACTGCAGTTTGGTGTCTTTAAAATAATGTATAGATCATTCATGTCATTCTTTAATTTCATCACATTAGGGGGGGAATTTAAGATCCTTGGAACTGTCAGTTTTCTTTAGTATTTTGACCCTTGGGCATACTTGATTTAGACAGTGGGTTAATGTTGTATAAAATATTTCCCACTTTTCATTAATGTCTTCTGTTGCATATAGGCCTGCCTGATACCAGTTTATGTGTGCCAGTTTTTCCTTTAATGCATGATAGTTTTATAAGTAAATTGTTCCTTATGAGATACTATTTCTTTGTCAGTGTGAGGCTCTAGGACTAATGCACTATGATCTGAAATGTGGTTCTCAACAGTTCCAACTACAAGATCCTCCTTACTTAAGTTTGTAATAACATGGTCAATACCTGTCTAAGAGTCACCTGTAATTCTTGTTGGTATTGAATTCACATGGCTGTAATTATAGGACTGTAATATATCAATATATCTAAGGTAACTTACACTATTAGTTAAGGAGTCAATGTTCACATCCCCTACTATTATAGTCTGTTTTTTATGAGGTGAGAGTTTATCAATAAGTTCCTATAAATGGCAAAAGAATTCTTCCACGTTACTGTTAGGGGATCTGAACATGCTAGCTGTTATTAAACTGCTATATCTAAGCTTTATTCTTATGGCAGCTATTTCAAAGACCATCTCACATGCAAGTTGATCTATCCAATCAATTTTTTCGCACTGGACATTATTTTTGACATAAATACCAGCACCACCACCTTTATGCTGTTCCCTACATCTACATCTACATGACTACTCTGCAATTCAAATTTAAGTGCTTGGCAGAGGGTTCATCGAACCACAATCATACTATCCATTCCACTCCCTAACAGCGCGCAGAAAAACGAACATCTAAACCTTTCTGTTCGAGCTCTGACTCGTATTATATTTTGATGATAATTCCTACCTATGTAGGTTGGGCTCAACAAAATATTTTTGCATTCGGAAGAGAAAGTTGGTGACTGAAATTTTGTAAAAAGATCTTGCTGCGACGAAAAACGTCTTTGCTGTAATGACTTCCATCTCAATTCGCATATCATATCTGGCACACTCTCTCCCCTGTTACGTGATAATACAAAACGAGCTGCCATTTTTTGCACCCTTTCGATGTCCTCCATCAGTTCCACCTGGTAAGGATCCCACACCGCGCAGCAATATTCTAACAGAGGACGAACGAGTGTAGTGTAAGCTGTCTCTTTGGTGGACTTGTTGCATCTTCTAAGTGTCCTGCCAATGAAACGCAACCTTTGGCTCGTCTTCTCCACAATATTATCTATGTGGTCTTTACAACTGAAGTTGTTCGTAATTTTAACACCCAGGTACTTAGTTTAATTGGCAGCGGATTTCTTTTGGAACTCGTGTGGATCACTTCACACTTTTCGTTATTTAGCGTCAACTGCCACCTGCTACACCATACAGCAATCTTTTCTAAATCTCTTTGCAACTGATACTGGTCTTTGGATGACCTTACTAGACGGTAAATTACAACCTAAGAGAACTGCTCAGATTCTCACCCAGGTCATTTATATAGATCAGGAACAGCAGAGGTCCCAGGACGCTTCCCTGGGGAACACCTGATATCACTTCAGTTTTACTTGATGATTTGCCGTCTATTACTATGAACTGCGACCGCCCCGACAGGAAATCACGAATCCAGTCACACAACTGAGACAATACACCATAGGCCCGCAGTTTGATTAGAAGTCACTTGTGAGGAACGGTGTCAAAAGCTTTCCGGAAATCTAGAAATACGGAATCAACTTGAGATCCCCTGTCGATAGCGGCCATTACTTCGTGCGAATAAAGAGCTAGCTGCGTTGCACAAGAGCGATGTTTTCTGAAACCATGCTGATTACGTATCAATAGGTCATTTCCTTCGAGGTGATTCATAATGTTTGAATACAGTATATGCTCCAAAACCCTACTGCAAACCGACGTCAATGATATAGGTCTGTAGTTAGATGGATTACTCCTACTACGCTTCTTAAACACTGGTGCTACCTGCGCAATTTTGCAATCTGTAGGTACAGATCTATCGGTGAGCGAGCGGTTGTATATGAGTGCTAAGTTGGGAGCTGACAGTTTTATAATTACTTACTTAAATTAATGCTGCATAATTCTTCACTTTTGTACCCTAGTTCATTCTCAAGATAAATATGAGGGCTACTAACATTTAGAAATTCATCAATTTGTTCAATTTTATTGGTAATATACTGGACATTTTCGATATTATTTTGATTTTACTGTGATTTGCGATGTTGTCTAGTGCTTCGCCTTCACGTATGTATGGTGAAGGCTGTTTCTGTTGGATTTCTTTCAGTTGTGAACAAATTGTTTTTATATATTAAGTTTTTCAGTTTGATTCTTTCTTTTATGATTAAATTGTGCACCTGCTATACTGAGTGCCTGCTGTTCATGCATTAAAACCAGCAGATGCTCCTCAGTACCTCCAGTTCTGTGAGTGGCTTTTCTCTGAGATAAAAATAAAGAGCTTGGACATGGATCTGTTCTTTATGTCTGATGACACTTGTTTTCATCTGAGTGGCTATGTAAACACTCAGAACTACAGGTTATGGCTAGCAGAGAAACAACATAGCTCCCACAAAGCACCATTGTGTAATCAGAATGTGGGGGTTTGGTATGCAGTGTCTGTACATTGCATTATTGGTCCCATCTTTTTTTGTCATATGCTGACTTCGGTGTGTTACATTGCCAACATTCTGAAACCTTTTGTGACAACATGAACAGATGAGGAAAAGACCCACAGTTACTTCCAACAGAATGGAGCAACTGGCCATACAGCTGGCTGATCCTCAGAGCACATTTAAACAATTTCCGCGCAAGTTAGTAGAGGTCAGTTTGGTTGTGGCCTTAGCTGGCCACCCTGGTCATGTAACCCATCAGTGTGCAGTTACTTTGTGTGGGTAGCTGTCAAGTCTGAGATGTATCGCACAACCCCATAGTCTTCAAGAACTGCAGTAGAACTTTTCGAATGAAACTGCAGCAATTCCAGCAGTCCTCCTTTGATCCACCATAAGCAGGAGATGAATGATGGTCACTTTCAATGACTGCTATAGTGAGGTTGGTATTGTATTTCCTTTCCTGTGCTGTGTTTCTTTGTACCCTCGAATGCTGTTCTCCGGGCCACTTTTATTTGTCTCACCCCCTACCCTCTCCTCACCCACCCAGAAATCACTGAGTAGGGAAATTATTTAACATTTTAAGCCAAATTTCAAATGTAGTCTTCATTGTATTCATCCACAAAAGAAAATTGTATAACAAGAAATTTGAAATTAATATTTCTGTTAATGTTCATAGTCAAAACTCAAATTTTATCTCAAACTAATAGTACATGTTGGGCAATGGTCATGGTCTCCATCCATATAAGGATTGACTTTTCTGTCTACGATGATTATCTCAACAAAAATACCAACTTTTGATTTCTGCACCACCCTTGAATTATCTTTGTTGTCAATTGATGAGTGAAGGAGTGTTTACTGAAAGACAGAAGTTTGTGGTTGCAACACAACTAAAGAACAGTAGAGATAAAAAAATTGTCTCTAATTGTAGACCACTGTCACTCCATCCACTGTCCTCAATTTTTTGAGAAATTAGCTTACAACTGAATATTGATCCAGCTTTCTGAGGTTTACTTTTGTAAGACAGCTCAGTTTGGCATTTTTAAAGGCTACTCTACTGATGTTGCAACATATGAGCTTACAAAGACAAAGTGGAACTAAACAATAAAAAGTACTCTGTTGGCTTGTTCTGTGATCTTGCCAAGGCCTTTGAGTAGATTATAAATTTCTGATAACCAAACTGAAATGAAATGATATGGCATTAAACGTCTCCCTCCTGCATAAAAGGAGTCATATCCTAAAAATAGGGAACAGAGGGCCACATTATCAAATGATACAGCAGGAATAGGATTAACTTGAGACTGGAGAAACATTAAATGTGCTGTGCTGTAAATTTTGGGAGGCACTGGTGGACTGAAAACTGATGTTTGCTGACAATTCTAGTATATTGGTAAAATGTGCAGACACAGGAGAATAATGGAACATGCTTCAACTGGTTTGCAATCAATGCTTTAGGCTCAGTCTGTAAAAAACTCATATTATATGATCCCAAACAAATAAAAATGACTCATAGTAGAAGTCAGTGGGCATACACTGAATGTTTGAGAGAAAGTTTGAGTCTCGTAACAAATAAATACCCCACTCATACGGTTATAGTTGGTGGGGACTTCAACCTACCCTCGGTATGTTGGCAAAAATACTTGTTCAAAACCGGTGGTAGGCAGAAAACGTCTTCCGAGATTGTCCTAAATGCTTTCTCCGAAAATTATTTCGAGCAGTTAGTCCACGAACCCACGCGAATTGTAAATGGTTGCGAAAACACACTTGACCTCTTAGCCACAAACAATCCAGAGCTGACAGAGAGCATCATGGCTGATACAGGGATTAGTGATCAATAGGTCATTGTAGCTAGGCTCAATACCATTTCTTCCAAATCCATCAGAAACAAACGCAAAATAATTTTATTTAAAAAAGCGGAGAAAATGCCACTAGAAGCCTTCCTAAAAGACAATTTCCATTCCTTCCGAACTGACTATGCGAATGTAGACGAGATGTGGCTCAAATTCAAAGATATAGTATCAGCAGCAATTGAGATATTCATACCTCATAAATTGGTAAGAGATGGAACGGATCCCCCGTGGTACACAAAAAAGGTCCGAACGCTGTTGCAGAGGCAACGGAAAAAGCATGCGAAGTTCAGAAGAACGCGAAATCCCGAAGATGGGCTAAAATTTACAGACACGTGAAATTTGGCACGTACTTCGATGCGAGATGCCTTTAATAGGTTCCACAACGAAACATTGTCTCGAAATTTGGTAGAAAATCCGAAGAAATTCTGGTCGTATGTAAAGTACACAAGCGGCAAGACGCAGTCAATACCTTCGCTGCGCAGGTGCCGCTTAAGTTATTGAACGTAGTTTTCCGAAATTCCTTTACCAGGGAAGACAAATGGAATATTCCAGAATTTAAAACACAAACATCTGCTAGCATGAGTCTCTTAGAAGTAGATACCTTAGGGGTTGCGAAGCAACTCAAATCGCTTGATATGGGCAAGTCTTCAGGTCCAGATTGTATACCGATTAGGTTCCTTTCAGATTACGCTGATACTATAGCTCCCTACTTAGCACTCATATACAACTGCTCGCTCACCGATAGATCTGTACCTACAGATTGGAAAATTGCGCAGGTCGCACCAGTGTTCAAGAAGGGTAGTAGGAGTAATCCATTTAACTACAGACCTATATCATTGACGTCGGTTTGCAGTAGGGTTTTGGAGCATATACTGTATTCAAACATTATGAATCACCTCGAAGGGAACGATCTATTGATGCGTAATCAGCATGGCTTCAGAAAACATCGCTCTTGTGCAACGCAGCTAGCTCTTTATTCGCACGAAGTAATGGCCGCTATCGACAGGGGATCTCAAGTTGATTCCGTATTTCTAGATTTCCGGAAAGCTTTTGACACCGTTCCTCACAAGCGACTTCTAATCAAGCTGCGGAGCTATGGGGTATCGTCTCAGTTGTGCGACTGGATTCGTGATTTCCTGTCAGGAAGGTCACAGTTCGTAGTAATAGACGGCAAATCACCGAGTAAAACTGAAGTGATATCAGGTGTTCCCCAGGGAAGTGTCCTGGGACCTCTACTGTTCCTGATCTATATAAATGACCTGGGTGACAAATTGAGCAGCTCTCTTAGACTGTTCGCAGATGATGCTGTAATTTACCGTCTAGTAAGGTCATCCGAAGACCAGTATCAGTTGCAAAGCGATTTAGAAAAGATTGCTGTATGGTGTGTCAGGTGGCAGTTGACGCTAAATAACGAAAAGTGTGAGATGATCCACATGAATTTCAAAAGAAATCCGTTGGAATTCGATTACTCGATAAATAGTACAATTCTCAAGGCTGTCAATTCAACTAAGTACCTGGGTGTTAAAATTAAGAACAATTTCAGTTGGAAGGACCACATAGATAATATTGTCGGGAAGGCGAGCCAAAGGTTGCGTTTCATTGGCAGGACACTTAGAAGATGCAACAAGTCCACCAAAGAGACAGCTTACACTACACTCGTTCGTCCTCTGTTAGAATATTGCTGCGCGGTGTGGGACCCTTACCAGGTGGGATTGACGGAGGACATCGAAAGGGTGCAAAAAATGGCAGCTCGTTTTGTATTATCACATTATAGGGGAGAGAGTGTGGCAGATATGATACACGAGTTGGGATGGAAGTCATTACAGCATAGACCTTTTTACGAAATTTCAGTCACCAACTTTCTCTTCCGAATGCAAAAATATTTTGTTGAGCCCAACCTACATAGGTAGGAATGATCATCAAAATAAAATAAGAAAAATCAGAGCTCGAACAGAAAGGTTTAGGTGTTCGTTTTTCCCACTCGCTGTTCGGGAGTGGAATAGTAGAGAGATAGTATGATTGTGGTTCGATGAACCCTCTGCCAAGCACTTAAATGTGAATTGCAGAGTAGTCATATAGATGTAGATGTAGAAGCCTTTTATGTGGAATTCTTGAGTAGGTAGTACACAACGTAATGGTCACTTTTGTGTGATGTCAGAGTATGAAAACAACTGTATGCCACCTGAGTAGTTCAACTGTGTAGTGTCTTTGTACTGGACTGACAACTAATGAGAATGTTTCTAAAAAATAAAAAGGTAGTGCAAAATAGTGACGGGAAGTTTAACCCGAAAGTACAGAGGCAGGCATGGAGCGATACTAATGACCCGCGCCCTGCACAGGGTGACCATCTGGATGGCAGTTACAGTAACTATGACATTTTCAGTGAAATCAAAGCAGATGGTAATTTCAGTATTACAATACTATTTAATGGATGAGAACCAAAAACAGTAGGAAATGATTGTATTTGGTAGAACATTTATTTGGCAGGTATGGAATATTTGAGCTCAGGAACATAACTGAACAAGATGCAGTAAAGAATGTGCCTTCTTAGAGCAGTGTCAAAACCTACAGCTAACTGTACAGTGAGCCCAAAAATTTTGATTATATTTTGGTGATGGAGAAAAGGTTTAATGGTTGTGCAGATTGTAAAGTAGATTTTATTGCAAGTATAGAAATAGCAGATTTGTCTAGTTTTAGATGTAATGAAAGTCATAATTGGTTAGTGCCTCTGAGATGTGTACAGTGTAACCTTAAGGGCCACTCAGTGCCATATAGGGAACCAGGTCCAGTAAAATGGCTGGGAGACAATATGGCTCATGATTAGGTGTAAGAATGAAGTTAATGTATTTTGATTTCTTATCTTGTGAGTGTTAGTTCTCAAAATCAGTGCTGTCAAGGACAAAGCTTTAACAGAACCAGAGACCCAAGGTGTGACAGAGCTGGAAGCAGTACACGTATTTTTAGAAAAGGTAGCCGACCTTGGGGAAGATCAGTTTGGATTCCGTAGAAATATTGGAACACATGAGGCAATACTGACCCTATGACTTATCTTAAAAGAAAGATTAAGGAAAGGCAAACCTACGTTTCTAGCATTTGTAGGCTTAGAGAAAGCTTTTGACAATGTTGACTGGAATACTCTTTTTCAAATTCTGAAGGTGTCAGGGGCAAAATATAGGGATCGAATGGCTATTTACAATTTGTACAGAAACCAAATGGCAGTTACAAGAATCGAGGGGCATGAAAGGGAAGCAGTGGTTGGGAAGGGAGTGAGACAGGGTTTTAGCCTCTCCCCGAAGTTATTCAATCTGTATATTCAGCAATCAGTGAAGGAAACAAAAGAAAAATTCGGAGTAGGTATTAAAATCCTTGGAGAAGAAATAAAAACTTTGAGGTTCGCCGATGACATTGTAATTCTGTCAGAGACAGCAAACGACTTCGAAGAGCAGTTGAACGGAATGGATGGTGTCTTGAAGGGATCATATAAGATGAACATCAACAAAATCAAAACGAGGATAATGGAATGTAGTCGAATTAAGTTGGGTGATGCTGCGGGAATTAGATTAGGGACTGAGACACTTAAAGTAGTAAAGGAGTTTTGCTATTTGGGGAGCAAAATAACTGATGATGGTCGAAGTAGAGATGATATAAAATGTAGACTGGCAATGTGAAGGATAGCGTTTCTGAACAATAGAAATTTGTTAACATCGAGTATTGATTTAAGTGTTAGAAAGTCGTTTCTGAAAGTATTTGTATGGAGTGTAGCCATGTATGGAAGTGAAACATGGACAATAAATAGTTTAGACAAGAAGAGAATAGAAGCTTTCGAAATGTGGTGCTACAGAAGAATGCTGAAGATTAGATGTGTAGATCATGTAACTAATGAGGAGGTGCTGAATAGGATTGGGGAGAAGAGACGTTTGTGGCACAAATTGACTAGAAGAAGGGATCTCTTGGTAGGACATGTTTTGAGGCATCAAGGGATCACCAATTTAGTATTGGAGGGCAGCGTGGAGGGTAAAAATTATAGAGAGAGACAAAGAGATGACTACACTAAGCAGATTCAGAAGGATGTAGGTTGCAGTAGGTACTGGGAGATGAAGAAGCTTGCACAGGACAGAGTAGCATGGAAAACTGCATCAAACCAGTCTCAGGACTGAAGACCACAACAACAGCACAATTAACATGGATAATACAGAACTTAATGGTTTGGTAGAATTGTGATCATCACCATGGGGTGTCACAAGTTTAATTGCTCCTTTTTCTGGTAAGGCAACAGAGGATGTGGGAAACCTTCACAATATAGCTGAGATGGAAGGTTGGTCTGATAAGGAATTATTGAGTGTTGGAAAACTGAGACTAAAAGTGGAAACTAGAAGTTATTTAAGGTATACAGAAGCTCTTAAGCGAACCTCAACATTCAAAGAGTTGAAAGAAGTTTTAAATGCTAACAAAGAGATAGAGGGGCTGGCCAGTACTTAGCTCAGTACAGCAGATAGATACACAAAAAACAACCAAAAATTTAATTTCCTAGCTTTCGGAATAAATGTTCCTTCATCAGGGAGGAGAGAGGGGAAAGAAAGGGAAGAAGGGAAAGTGGATTTAGTTACTCACAACCCAGGCTATGAAGCAACAGGGAAAGGAAAACAGGGAGGGTAGCAAGGATGGAGGCATGGTTGTCAGAGGGAAGCCACAGATATTCTACTGTAAGTACTGTGCCAGCTTCAAACCAAAGAGGATGCATGCAGAAGTAAAGAGGTATATAGTATAAATATATAGGATGAAAAGATGCATGAATGGCTAAAGAGGAAAGGGAAAGAGGAGAAGACTGAAGAGTAGATGGGAGTGAGGTGGTTTAACATAGGTTCAGTCCAGGGGGATGGCGGGATGAAAGGATGTGTTGGAGTTCAAGTTCCCATCTTCGCAGTTCAGAGGGACTGGTGTTGGGTGGGAGAAGGCAAATGGCACATACAGTGTAGCAGGTTCCTAGGTCCCTAGAATTATGCTGGAGGGCATGCTCCGCTACTGGGTATTGGACATCTCCTAGGCGGACAGTTCGTGTGTGTCCGTTTATGCGCTCAGCCAGTTTAGTTGTTGTCATACCAATGTAAAAGGCTGTGCAGTGCAGACATGTCAGCTGATAAATGACATGTGTAGTTTCACACATGGCCCTGCCTTGAATTGTGTATGTTTTACCAGTAGCGGGGCTGGAGTAGGTGGTTGTGGGGGGATGCACGGGGCAGGTTTTGCAGCGGGGTCGGTTACAGGGGTAGGAAAAGCTGGGTAGAGGAGGTAGTCTGGGAATATTGTAGGATTTAACAAGGATGTTACGGAGGTTAGGGGGGCGACGAAAGGCAACTCTGGGTGTTGTGGGGAGAATTTTGTCAAGGGATGATCTCATTTCAGGGGTTGACTTGAGAAAGTCATATCCCTGGCTGAGTAATTTGTTTATGTACTCAAGGCCATGATAATATTGGGTGACAAGGGGGATGCTTCTGTGTGGTCAGAGGGTAGGAACATTGTTGTTGGACGGGGAGGAATGTATTGCTCAGGAGATCTGTTTGTGGACAAGGTCTGCAGGATAGTTGCGGGAGAGGAAAGCACTGGTCAGGTTATTGGTGTAATTGTTGAGGGATTCGTCACTGAAGCAGATACGTTTGCCCCGAATACCTAGGCTGTAGGGAAGGGAGCATTTGATGTGGAATGGATGGTAGCTATCAAAGTGAAGGTACTGTTGTTTGTTTGTGGGTTTGATATGGACAGAGGTGTGGATGTGAGCTTCAACAAGATGAAGGTCAACATCCAGGAAGGTGGCTTGGGTTTTGGAGAAGGACCAGGTGAAATTCAGATTCGAAAAGGAGTTGAGGTTATGGAGGAAATTAAGGAGTGTTTCTTCACCATGAGTCCAGACCACAAAGATGTCATCTATAAACCTATACCAGGCCAGGGGAAGCAGCTGTTGGGTCTTCAGGAAAGCCTCCTCCATGCGGCCCATGAAGAGGGTGGCATAGGACGGAGCCATCCTGGTTCCCATGGCCGTTCTCCTTATTTGTTTGTAGGTCTGGCCTTCAAAAGTGAAGTAATTATGGGTGAGGATGAAGTTGGTAAGTGTGATAAGGAACGAGGTTTTTGGAAGATCTTCGGGTGAGCATTGGGAGAGATAGTGCTCAAGTGCAGAGAGACCATGGGTGTGTGGGATGTTTGATTTTTTTTTTTTTTTTGGGGGGGGGGGGGGGGGGGCTATATCAAGGACAGAGTCTTCGTCACACCAGTTGGTGAAGTTAGTGAACTGAAGGCCAGGATACAAGTTGCTGTGGGTACTGTGACCAAACACGTTACGAAACACGTGGTGGCAACTGAAATACCACTTCAACGTTCTCCGAGCAACAAGGGGGCTCACTTTTAGGTTTACTAACGTAAGTGGTCTTAAAAAAAATCTAGTAACACTAACCTATGTAATGGCATCAACTGTAAATTATTATGTCAAACGGTTATTCTGTAATAAATTTTTATAATCAGGGCAAGACTTTGTGCTCACCGTGTATATTGATGACATAATTGTCTGTTGGAGTGATATGGAACAGCATTACAGCCATTAAGGGAAGTATTCCTATGGTTAAAAGCAGTGAAGTTAACATCGAGTGCAGAAAAGTGTAATTTTGTGATAGAACACATAGCATACCCAGGTCATATAAGTGGAGATGGGGTCAAGACAGACCATGATTAATTAAGAGTTGTATGTGAATTTCTTCTACCAGAATCTGTAAAGGAATTGCAGCCATTTTTAGGGATCGCAAACTAATGCTGCCAGTTTGTAAAAGCATTTATGGATATTACCAGACCATTGATACAGTTGTTAAAAAAGGGCAGTAAATTTGTGTGGTCAGAAGAGTGCCAGCAAGCTGTTGGGGGACTAAAAGAATCTTTAACTTTGAGTCCAATATTGATATTTCCAGATTTTAATAGAGACATTGTTTTATCATGTGATGCATCAAACCATGCACTTGGAAGGAGAGAACCCAGTAGCTTACACGTCAAGAGAACTAAATTCTGTAAAAAGAAATTTTTCCACAATAGAAAGAGGTGTCAGGCCTTATTTATGAAATCACATATCTCAAATGTTATTTGTAAGCTTAGTGTAATAACAGATCATGTGGCATTAAAATGGTTGTTGGTGTTAAAGGATGCTTTCGGCAGGTTGACACGATGGGCAGTAAGACTAAGTGAGGGCATTTATAACTCATGCAATAAGCCTGGAAAGAGGCACGGAAATGCAGATGACTTAAGTAGAAAAGTAGCAATATTACATATTGGGTATAATGAGCAGAAGGAATGGAAAACTGCAGAGAGATGGTGAAGGTAAGAAGTATTTTAAGCAGAGTCTTGTATGCAGGATGGGTTGCTAAGCAGAGAATCCAACTTGGAGCTGCAAGTAGTGGCATGAGCAAAGCTAAGGAATAGAGTGCTACATAGGGTCATGAAGGTTGCAGATATAGCAACAGAAGAGTAGCAGACAGGTATTGGTGGAGGAATAGGTGGACAGATGTAAATGAAACTCTGTGGAATTGCATACAGTGTCCACAGAGAGCAGATGTGTGTCAAACAGTAGTACCATTTCAGAGGTTACTTGAAGCACTGGCACCATTCAGATTTCTGGGGACTGATGTTTTAGGTCCATTTAGTAAAACGTCTGCAGGAAATAACTATATACTCACAATCATTTTTCAAGATACATAGAAATGGTCTCAATGGAAAACCAGCAGGCAGCAACAGTGGCACAAGCACTGGTCAGTAATTGGATATTGAAGTTTGGACTGCCTGAAACAGTAGTGACAGACCAAGGAATGATTGTCATGTCAGATTTATTTAAGGAATTGTCTAAGTTATTGAATGCAAAGAAAGGATGACTCCTTTTCCTCCACAAGCCAAAGGAAGAAGTGAAAGAGTGCATATGACAATTAGGAAGATGCCTGGATACCACATTTACCTGCATCACACCAACGGGGCAGTAAATTTGTGTGGTCAGAAGAGTGCCAGCAAGCTGTTGGGGGACTAAAAGAATCTTTAACTTTGAGTCCAATATTGATATTTCCAGATTTTAATAGAGACATTGTTTTATCATGTGATGCATCAAACCATGCACTTGGAAGGAGAGAACCCAGTAGCTTACATGTCAAGAGAACTAAATTCTGTAAAAAGAAATTTTTCCACAATAGAAAGAGGTGTCAGGCCTTATTTATGAAATCACATATCTCAAATGTTATTTGTAAGCTTAGTGTAATAACAGATCATGTGGCATTAAAATGGTTGTTGGTGTTAAAGGATGCTTTCGGCAGGTTGACACGATGGGCAATAAGACTAAGTGAGGGCATTTATAACTCATGCAATAAGCCTGGAAAGAGGCACGGAAATGCAGATGACTTAAGTAGAAAAGTAGCAATATTACATATTGGGTATAATGAGCAGAAGGAATGGAAAACTGCAGAGAGATGGTGAAGGTAAGAAGTATTTTAAGCAGAGTCTTGTATGCAGGATGGGTTGCTAAGCAGAGAATCCAACTTGGAGCTGCAAGTAGTGGCATGAGCAAAGCTAAGGAATAGAGTGCTACATAGGGTCATGAAGGTTGCAGATATAGCAACAGAAGAGTAGCAGACAGGTATTGGTGGAGGAATAGGTGGACAGATGTAAATGAAACTCTGTGGAATTTGCATATAGTGTCCACAGAGAGCAGATGTGTGTCAAACAGTAGTACCATTTCAGAGGTTACTTGAAGCACTGGCACCATTCAGATTTCTGGGGACTGATGTTTTAGGTCCATTTAGTAAAACGTCTGCAGGAAATAACTATATACTCACAATCATTTTTCAAGATACATAGAAATGGTCTCAATGGAAAACCAGCAGGCAGCAACAGTGGCACAAGCACTGGTCAGTAATTGGATATTGAAGTTTGGACTGCCTGAAACAGTAGTGACAGACCAAGGAATGATTGTCATGTCAGATTTATTTAAGGAATTGTCGAAGTTATTGAATGCAAAGAAAGGATGACTCCTTTCCCTCCACAAGCCAAAGGAAGAAGTGAAAGAGTGCATATGACAATTAGGAAGATGCCTGGATACCACATTTACCTGCATCACACCAACTCTATTTGAAGTATGTTGTGTCCACCTACATCACCAAACAGTATATGAATCCAAGAGTGTTGCCATATGAAGCAGTATATGGTCGTAAAATGCAACCACAGAAAATGAAAAGAGCAGACTGGAGAATTTTTTAAGGAATTGGCCAGAGTGGTTAGAGAAATTTATTCCAAACAGAGGGCAAATACATGAGCACTGTAGAAATAGGAAACAGCAGTGGCTTGTATGGCAGGAATACCACAGTATGAGGTTGTTCAGTGGGTGATGCTATCAACTTCATATGCAACGAAGGGAAAGACAGAGAAGATTTTTGCAAAGTATCAGGGCCCATACTAAGTTGTAGAGACTAGATTGCCAGTAAATGTGAAGCATCAGTTGGCAATGAGAATAACAATTGTGCATGTAGGGTGGTTGAAACCTTTCCAGTGGAATCAAAGTTATTTCACGGGTAGGAGATGCAGACTGGAAAGGTATCTGAGGATAAATAAGAGGTTGCAAATGAAATGGTAACCCAGAAGGCATTTGGATTAAGGCCTAGGAGATAATAATTTAATATTTTTTTAGGTTAGGTATAGATGTAGTGTATTTAGTGTAAGAAGCTGCAGAGCAGGAGTGAATTTAAGTGTGAGGAAAGTGATAGGTATTGCTGTCCATAGGTCAAGTGCAGGGAAGACGAGATAATGCGGTTCATAGTGGAACTACTGATCTTCGTTGGGATGGATGCGTTACTGAATTAGCACCTGGAATGGGGAGTGCTGTTAACCAAGCAGGGAGATGCTGTGATCACCAGTCATCGCGGAGTGATACACACGGTGTTCAATGTATGGCAGGTGTGTAACGAGGCAAGAAGATTGAAAGAAGCATTCGACAAATTTTGTCAGGGAACGAAAAGGCATCGGATACTCAAAGGAATTGCCAGCATTTTTGTGAGAGTAAATGGAGTGTACAAGAAATTATGGAGTGAGATGATGCAGGTAGTGGGGGTTATTCCACGTATGCGACAGGAGAGGGGTTGGATTATTAGAGAAGAGCATATTGAATAATACGCCACTACTAGAAGTGTCTGGAGAAGTAATACTCTATGCTAGAGCTGCAGAAGAGGCAGTTAATGAGAATATCAAGGAACTGCAAACTGAAGTAGAAGTTTTAGACACAGAAGTAGTAATGACTAAATTGTTGCAGTTCGTAGAAGACAGTGTTTGGGATGCACGAGGTAAAGTAACAGAGCTACAGGAGGCTATGCGGCAGGCTGTAAGGGGTCAGCTAGGGGTTCACTTGTTGCAGACAGAGCAGTATTTAGAGAGCCTAAGGAAAGTACAGAAGCAATTACCACCAGGGTTGAGGTTGATTTTAAAACCCGAGCATGAAAACTACTTACCTTTTTATTTGAAGGTAGTAACAGTATAGGCGAGAAATGACGGAGTAAAAGTTTACATTTCCATTTCTATACCAGCATCAGGAAAACAAGCACATTACAAGTGCTACATGCAGCTCTGTCATTAATTGTGAAACACAAGGGAAGATATCTAGAAATGGAGGAAGCAAAGTTACAAAAATGCTACTGAGGAGAAATAACAGTCTGCGCGAATATGGTAATAGGAAAGGGGCAGGACTCCTGTGCTGTGGTGTTCCTAATGGAACAAAAGGAGGTAAGAGAATGCAACAAAGAAATGACTGAGCTGTAATTGTACTCTTCAGCAGGTCGAAGCACATTGGTTGTTCCTGCCTTCGACAAGAGGATAGTAGTGGCTAGTTGTTTGGAGCAGGGGACTCTTACATCAGAAAAGAGGCTAGAATTAAATGGGATTGGTTTGTTATTAAATGGAACAGTGTGCAAGGTAATGAGGCCTACTTTTGATCTGCCCACCAATATTTCAGAGATAGCTCATCCTAATATTTTGCAGCCTCGTTCATATTGTTCACAGGGGCCCATAGAAGTGCTACCTGCTGCAAATCTTAACCATCTTAAGTCAAACTCTTAAGACCAGAATTAATGCAGTCTATAAACACACTTCAGAACTGGCACATGGGACGAATCTCCTTGGATACCTTTTTCCAGAATGTAAATTTCTGTCCGAAATATCAGGACTGGAAAGAGGTAATATTGTCTGTTGTCCTGCCAACAAACAGCACTTGTTCTGCTGAGTGTAATCCTCATTTTGGTACATGGAAAATGAAGCACATTCGGATTCCAGTGGATTGGTCACCCAGAACGTAAAATTAGTGGAAGGAAGATAAACGCACAAGGGGGTAGTATTGAGGATAACTGATTAATTTTAACTTGTAAGTTTGGAATAGAGAGATGTTATTGTGTGAAGTCTAATATTGAAATAAGTTCCATAGTGTTTGTGTAAAGGAGCAACACAACGGGGCCCTGCAGAAATATGTAAGATTAAGTGATAGGGTTAAGGAAACCAATTGTTAGAATAATTCTTAAGAGGAAAATCGGGGCCTGAAGGACTATCACCATGAAAGGATAATCCAGTTTGGTCATCCGAGGGACTGGATCTTGATGAAAAGGAGGGCAATGTAGCTTATCGATCGTATTCGGTCGAAAAGTACACCAGAGAAACAATGAGTTGCAGCACAGACAGCTGCAGGCAGGCAAGAGTGTTACGGGTCGCAAAGCAAAACACCGCTGATAGAGGTTGCAAAGAAAAGCCAGCTGGTCCCAGTATAGGAACAGTCTACATTGTAGTAAGTTAGTCAAAAGATGGAAGCTTTTCCTAACTTGTCACTAGAAGTGTTTAGTGTGTGGCTTAAGTTCTAACCAAACATGTTGTTGTTGTTGTTGTTGTTGTTGTGGTCTTCAGTCCTGAGACTGCTACTCTGTGCTGTGCAAGCTTCTTCATCGCCCAGTAACTATTGCAGACTACATCCTTCTCAATTTGCTTAGTGTATTCATCTCTTGGTCTTCCTCCCGGTCCCTTCTTCTTGTCAAGTTGTACCACAAACTCCTCTTCTCCCCAATTCTATTCAATACCTCCTCATTAGTTATGTGATCTACCCATCTAATCTTCAGCATTCTTCTGTAGCACCACATTTCGAAAGCTTCTATTCTCTTCTTGTCTAAACTATTTATTGTCCATGTTTCACTTCCGTACGTGGCTACACTCCACACGAATACTTTCAGAAATGACTTCCTGACACTTAAATCAATACTCGATGTTAACAAATTTCTCTTCTTCAGAAATCCTTTCCTTGCCATTGTCAGTCTACATTTTATATATTCTCTGTTTCGACCATCATTAGTTATTTTGGTCCCCAAATAGCAAAACTCCTTTACTACTTTAAGTGTCTCAGTCCCTAATCTAATTCCCGCAGCATCACCCAACTTAATTCGACTACATTCCATTGTCCTCGTTTTGCTTTCATTGATGCTCATCTTATACACTCCTTTCAAGACACTGTCCATTCCGTTCAACTGCTCTTCCAAGTCGTTTGCTGTCTCTGACAGAATTACAATGGCATCGGCGAACTGCAAAGTTTTTATTTCTTCTCCATGGATTTTAATGCCTTCCCCCTAACGTTTCTTTTGTTTCCTTTACTGCTTGCTCTATATACAGATTGAATAGCATTGGGGAGAGACTACAACCCTGTCCCACTCCCTTCCCAACCACTGCTTCCCTTTCATGTCCCTCGACTCTTATAACTGCCATCTGCTTTCTGTACAAATTGTAAATAGCCTTTCGCTCCCAGTATTTTACCCTGCCACCTTTAGAATTTGAAAGAGAATATTCCAGTCAACATTGTCAAAAGCTTTCTCTAAGTCTACAAGTGATAGAAATGTACGTTTGCCTTGCCTTAATCTTTCTTTTAAGATAAGTCGTAGGGTCAGTATTGCCTCACATGTTTCAACATCTCTACAGAATTCATACTGATCTTCCCCGATGTCAGCTTCTACCAGTTTTTCCATTTGTTTGTAAGGAATTTGCGTTATTATTTTGCAACTGTGACTTATTAAACATAGTCTAGTGTATAAGTACTCAGCCGTTCGTGTACTAAAATATTCTTGTAGTGATAGTAGTAGTTTTATTCATCTGTAGATATCTATTTACAAGGATGTAGGACATGTCAATGTATTTACAAATTTAGATCACTTTAAAATAAGCTAAATCATATACTCATATATTTTTTCAGACTTATAGTTAGAGAAAATCATTATATTTACTTCAGGCATACAATACTTTTTTTTTTACAAATAACTTATTAAATCATGTAATGCCACACTGTTCACTCATATCTCATTATCAGTCACTTCACACACTATACACACTGTTTTATAACACTTCACTCACTACACACACACACACACACACACACACACACACACACACTGGTGATATCCGGACCATTTTCTGTACGACAACTTCGGGGGTAAGTATTTCTAAAAAGGGAAAAAAAAAACAAAGTGAAGGTCTTACGTGGAATGTTGGATATTTTGTAATCATTATTATTATTATTTATTTGTATAACTTTTTTATCTAACCCCTACTCTGTTTTAGCTAAGTAATCCTGCAGTATATAAAATGTATTGCATAACAGGTACTTTTTAGCTGCCTTTTTAAATAAGTGTCTTTTTTCAATTTCTTTAATCTCTCTTTGTAATTTATTGTACAGTTTTATTGCTTGGTGGAAAATGTTTATTTTTTCTTGGCAAATGTCACTTGAGTCTAGCTCTTGTCCCATGGTCATGGAAAGAACTGTTTGTGCAGTAATTACCGATGTTATTTATGGTGTGTGCAAGTGACTGGTAAATGTATTCACATGGAGCATTTAAAATCCCCACAGTTTTGAACAGAACTTTATAATGATCGCGACTAATATTATTGGTTATTATTCTTATGGCTCTTTTCTGGAATTTGAAGATTGTGTTCATATTTTGATAGGTTTCTAAGGGCATAACATGCTGATGACATTCTGTTTGCAAGTACTTTTGTGTGTTCACACCACTTCAACTGAGAATCAATCTGTAGAGCTGCCATCTACACTTCATTTACCATTGTCATTTTCCCTTTTCAATATGAAATTCATGGTATTAGTTTTCTTTATGTTCAGTGTCACTTTATTGCTTATTGACCAATTATAAAATTCCTCGAAAGCTTCATTTGCTTTCTCGGCAAGGAGTTCTCGTTTTCTCAGTGACTATAATATTGCTGTCATCAGGGAAGAGAATTTTTTCACCACGAGTAACACTACTTGGTAAGTCATTGATGTATATCAGGTACAGTATGGGTCCTAATATGCTACCTTGCGGGACCCCTATATTAATGTATTTTGGTTATGATAAGTGTTTTACTAAATGTTTAGCTCTATTTGAAGCATGTGTCACCTCTTCTGCCCTTTTACCACTTCGGAAACCAAACTGTGATTCACTTAAAATATTGTATTTATTCAGGTAATTCAAATCTGTCTTTCATAACTGCTTCTATTATTTTTGAGAATGGTGACAGCAGGGAAATGGGCCGGTAATTTTTTACGTCTTCTGCATTACCTTTCTTAAGCAATGGTACAACTCTTGCCTCAGTATCACAACCTACACATCCCAGAATGCAGTACTGAGTCTGCTGCAAGATCACAGGACAGGACAATCTGTCACGAGTCACAAAATAAGCCGCTGTCGGAGCAGAGAGCTGCCTGCTTGCTGGAGGGAGGTCACGGCCACTTCCACAAAATTGTCAAATGGTTCAAATGGCTCTGAGCACTATGGGACTCAACTGCTGTGGTCATTAGTCCCCTAGAACTTAGAACTACTTAAACCTAACTAACCTAAAGACATCACACACATCCATGCCCGAGGCAGGATTCGAACCTGCGACCGTAGCAGTCGCGCGGTTCCGGACTGCGCGCCTAGAACCGCGAGACCACCGCGGCCGGCCACAAAATTGTCAGCTGTGTTGTCACTCTCTCATCACAGTCACAGCCGGAGATTTGCTGACAGCGGCATCTGAGTGATGCCACACTTGGCCTCACTTTTTGGGATGCCAGCAACGCCAGATGTCTATTGTTTCGCATGAGAGGCAACCGGACACCTCCACTGAGCTGTTCCTGATGTGCTACGGCTGCGGACCAAAATAAAGAAGTTAATTAAACCAAGTCTGCTGTTGTTCAGACATCTCATTTCACTCTCCAAGGGTGACAATCCATGGGTCATCTAACACAATAAATAACCATGGGAATGAACCTTCATGGAAGTACCCAGATTAAGGAATTGCTCTTAAGGTCAGAGGTAATAGGGTAGTGAAAATTTTGGAGGAAAGTGGCCACGTAATTGCTGCTCTGTTGTGGTGAAGGTAGAATTGTATACGTTGTAGCTAAATGTTTCTTTGCTATAGTGGGGTGTTGCATGTGTATGAATTCTGATAAGAGATGGACTAAGCTGCCATGACACACACGCGCGGGTGGATTAAGCTCCCAAGAGCACTAGCATTGTAAGGAATTACTTTCTTTTATGACTTGAAATAAAATGGGATGAGCATATCCAACACACACACACACAGTACAAGGAAGACGAAGCGGTAACTTTGAACCATTCATATTCGAGCTGTGATATTTGGCTACATTAAGATCATTCGATTGTCGTCTAAATCCTTCGCGCAAATTCAGGGTGTGTCACGTGTATTTTTGAATTGCGGCCTATAGTACGGCAGCCATTCATGAACTTGGCGAGGTACTTGGTTACCTTAACATCGTTCGATTACAGTCCAAATATTACAGGAAATTGAAAGTGTCTCATGAGTTCAAATAGCTCTAAGGACTATGGGACTTAGGACTTAGAACTACTTAAATCTAACTAACCTAAGAACATCACGCACATTGATGCCCGACGCAGGATTCGAGCCTGCGACCGTAGCAGCCTAGAACCGCTTGGCTACAGCGGCCGGTGTCCCCTGAATGCAGTTTCAAACTTCCGCATCTAGTGCGGCAGACAGTAATGTCGTGAGGAAGCATTCGGCTACCTTAAGATCGTCAGATCATCGACAAAACATTACATCAAATTCCCGGTGTATCACCATCTTCAAAATTTCACGTCGAAAGAGTCGAAATTGGTGCCCATAGCGCCGTACGCTGTCATGCTCATGAACAGGAATTTCGCTATGTGTAGCTGTTGACACCTGTACAGCAAGTTTCGGGTGATCCACAAGTATATTTTCAAATTTCAAAACAAAACTGCCGCATGTAGCGCGGTATGAAATCGTGCTCGTGAACAGGCCGTATGTTACCTTACGGTCGACCAATGGCTGTCAAAATTTGTACTACAAATTACGGATGTTTTAAGGCAATTTTTAAAGTTTCAAACTAGGCCCAGTAATACGGCCTGTAGTGCGGCATGCAGTCATAATCGTAAACAGCCGTTTGGCTACCGTACGATCCCCGATAGCCCTTAAAATCTGTACAGTATGTTTCAGGTTTTTCACGAGTCTGTCTTCAAAATAACAAGCCGAAATTGCGCCCTATGTAATATCCATCAAGCTCGTGAGTACATACAATCGCCGATTTGGAAGCAGTGTAGGTGTGGTTGGTCAACTGAACTGAATCGTAATCTGCGCAAACGTTAAAGAAAGAACGGCGGTGAATGTTCTTTGTTTTTTTCGTCACAACTCGACCTGA
Organism: Schistocerca gregaria; assembly: GCF_023897955.1. Classification (NCBI taxonomy): domain Eukaryota; kingdom Metazoa; phylum Arthropoda; class Insecta; order Orthoptera; family Acrididae; genus Schistocerca; species Schistocerca gregaria. Next base: position 68,585,141 of record NC_064928.1, on the reverse strand, counting down.
GCGCGGCTTACACAAAGTATCAACTCGGAGTTGGCCCATCGCTACCCACACCACGTGCTAATAGGTACATTATTGTCTCAGGAACACCGTACCGATTCTCATGCTGTGTGTGTTTTTCGTTGCTGTTGCACCAATAACTTTTCCTATTTTCTGTAAAAACGCAATATTTTAAAACAATTCAAATTTTAAGCATAAAAATTACTCGCGTTTTAAAAAAGATTTATTTAAAAACGAAAAATTTTAGCACTGATGCTATGGCTGACTGATATTTCGAATTTTTCACCCGATTATAAGTAAAAGATAAACACCTGTCATAACCGAGACCAAATTAATACGTGAAAATACCGGTTATTCAGAACTAAAATATTGGTATCGTTTTCAGCCGGTCGGTTTTTCCCAACCTTAAGCGACACTCCTTGGTCCCAGAAGAACGAACTCCTCCCTGCCGCTGAAGTGGGGACGCACCAAATAATACACCAGTAAAAATATAGTTTTGCTGAGAATTATACACCATAAAATTCTTACTTAGTTGAATTGAATGAATAAGCATTCGTCACTATTGGACGTAACCAAAGTATATTAGTTATGAGTGTGATGAAAGGTGACATATTTGCCGTCAAAGACAAGGAAGACTTAACGTATAAGAAAAGTGTCCGCTTGTTTTCCTTGTTTGAGGCAGGTCGTCACACGGATTAGCTGAGAACAAATGGTTCAAATAGCTCTGAGCACTATGGGACTTAACATCTTAGGTCATCAGTCCCCTAGATTTAAAACTACTTAAACCTAACTAACCTAAGGACATCACACAACACCCAGTCATCACGAGGCAGAGAAAATCCCTGACCACGAGCTGAGAAAAGATCGTGTCGCCAGAGGCAGTTCAACCTCAGAGGCGCATTACGTTGAATTTGCAGTTTATCTGACACTGCAAAGTAAAACAGTGTACAGCGTAGGTAGTGACTTTACTTGGTGCACGGAAGTTTTATTTTGAACGATGACAGTGACTGCAGACTTAGACCTGGTTAGCTCAGATGAACAGAGCTTCTGCCGGTCAGCTGTATCGCTGCTTCCCACTGTACTGGTAAGTAGGGCGATGTTCACAATCTTGCTGCGCATTCTCAAGTGTTGGGTGGAATCGCGGAATGCTGAATCGTTGCCGTTGAGTGGGTAAACGTAATCACCTTTCGTGAGCAGTACCAAGCAGTATTTCAATATCCTGCTGTCTGGTCAGTGGTGACCGTTTGTCATGTGCTACAGTACACTGTAAATATCGCACTAGAATTACGCCATTTCCCTTCGAAAGCGGGCCAGAAAATGCACTAAAATTATTTCATTTCTCTTCGAATGCGAACCGAGATGGCACAGTAAATACACCGTTCCTCTTTGAATGTATACTGGTATGCAAATAAAACGGACGAAACCATGTATCGTAGCGCCCTGTCCATGATAACTAAAACCCAGACTGTTAAAAGGCTGGTCAACAGCTAATAAGGGAAACCCCCCATCGCAGCCCCCCCTCCCCCCCCCCCCCCCTCAAATTTAGTGGTAAAATAGCCCGATCAATAGTGTGTCAAAACTGAACTCAAATCAAGCAGGAAGAAGATGCACAGAACTGTGCAAAAAAAATGCGAAATACGAGCGTTGGAACTTTAATAGTGACAACTATTTATTTACAAGATAGATAAGTGTTTCAAAGTTTTACTTACCTTCCGAGTAGTCACCAGCATTGTGTATAACCTGTTGCCAGGGATGTGGAAGTCGTAGGATTCTCTTAGCAGCGCCAGTTGTGTTGACAGTTCGAGCGGCGCTGTCTATTTCCCGACGAATTTGTAGCAGTTCTGAAGCGAATGCCATGAAGTGTTTCCTTCAGTTTAGAAATCGAGTTGAACTCACGAGGGCTTAAGTCAGAGGAGTACATTAGGTGGTATAGCACTTAGCAAAAAAATGTTCAAATGTGTGTGAAATGTTACGGGACTTAACTGCTAAGGTCATCAGTCCCTAAGCTTACACGCTACTTAACCTAAATTATCCTAAGGACAAACACACACCCACACCCATGCTCGAGGGAGGACTCGAACCTCCGCCGCGACCAGCCGCACAGTCCAGCACTTAGCAGCCCCATCAGTCAAACAAATCAGTAACAGCTTGCACTGTACGTGCTTCAGCATTGTCCTGCAAAATGATGGTCAGGTCCTGCAGAAAGCGTCATCACTTATGTCTCTAACTAGTCGTAGGTTGTGTTCCAAAAATGAACAGCATAGAGATGGAAGTGATGACACTTTCTGCAGGACCTGACCATCATTTTGCAGGACAATGCTGAAGCACGTACAGTGCAAGCTGTTACTGATAGGTTTGACTGATGGGGCTGCTAAGTGCTATCCCACCCACTGCACTCCTCTCACGTAAGCCCTCGTGAGTTCCGCTCGATTTTTAAACTGAAGCCGGCCGGGGTGACCGAGCGGTTCTAGGCGCTTCAGTCTGGAACCACGCGACCGCTACGGTCGCAGGTTCGAATCCTGCCTCGGGCATGGATGTGTGTGATGTCCTCAAGTTAGTTAGGTTTAAGTAGTTCTAAGTTCTAGGGGACTGATGACCTCAGATGTTAAGTCCCATAGTGCTCAGGGCCAAACGAAGGAAAAACTTCACGGCATTCGCTTTAGAACTGCTACAAATTCGACGGGCAATAGACTGCGCGCCGCTCGAACTGTGAACACAGCTGGCACTGCTAAGAGTATACCACGACTTCCACATCGCTGGCAACAGATTATACACAATCCTGGTGACTACTTTGAAGGTCACAAAAACTTTGAAACACGTATCTATTTTGTACGAGCTGTAAATAAATACACTCCTGGAAATTGAAATAAGAACACCGTGAATTCATTGTCCCAGGAAGGGGACACTTTATTGACACATTCCTGGGGTCAGATACATCACATGATCACACTGACAGAACCACAGGCACATAGACACAGGCAACAGAGCATGCACAATGTCGGCACTAGTACAGTGTATATCCACCTTTCGCAGCAATGCAGGCTGCTATTCTTCCATGGAGACGATCATAGAGATGCTGGATGTAGTCCTGTGGAACGGCTTGCCATGCCATTCCCACCTGGCGCCTCAGTTGGACCAGCGTTCGTGCTGGACGTGCAGACCGCGTGAGACGACGCTTCATCCAGTCCCAAACATGTTTAATGGAGGACAGATCCGGAGATCTTGCTGGCCAGGGTAGTTGACTTACACCTTCTAGAGCACATTGGGTGGCACGGGATACATGCGGACGTGCATCGTCCTGTTGGAACAGCAAGTTCCCTTGCCGGTCTAGGAATGGTAGAACGATGGGTTCGATGACGGTTTGGATGTACCGTGCACTATTCAGTGTCCCCTCGACGATCACCAGAGGTGTACGGCCAGTGTAGGAGATCGCTCCCCATACCATGATGCCGGGTGTTGGCCCTGTGTGCCTCGGTCGTATGCAGTCCTGATTGTGGCGCTCACCTGCACGGCGCCAAACACGCATACGACCATCATTGGCACCAAGGCAGAAGCGACTCTCATCGCTGAAGACGACACGTCTCCATTCGTCTCTCCATTCACGCCTGTCGCGACACCACTGGAGGCGGGCTGCACGATGTTGGGGCGTGAGCGGAAGACGGCCTAACGGTGTGCGGGACCGTAGCCCAGCTTCATGGAGACGGTTGCGAATGGTCCTCGCCGATACCCCAGGAGCAACAGTGTCCCTAATTTGCTGGGAAGTGGCGGTGCGGTCCCCTACGGCACTGGGGGTAGGATCCTACGGTCTTGGCGTGCATCCGTGCGTCGCTGCGGTCCGGTCCCAGGTCGACGGGCACGTGCACCTTCCGCCGACCACTGGCGACAACATCGATGTACTGTGGAGACCTCACGCCCCACGTGTTGAGCAATTCGGCGGTACGTCCACCCGGCCTCCCGCATGCCCACTATACGCGCTCGCTGAATGTCCGTCTGCTGCACATACGGTTCACGTCCACGCTGTCGCGGCACGCTACCAGTGTTAAAGACTGCGATGGAGCTCCGTATGCCACGGCAAACTGGCTGACACTGACGGCGGCGGTGCACAAATGCTGCGCAGCTAGCGCCATTCGACGGCCAACACCGCGGTTCCTGGTGTGTCCTCTGTGCCGTGCGTGTGATCATTGCTTGTACAGCCCTCTCCCAGTGTCCGGAGCAAGTATGGTGGGTCTGACACACCGGAGTCAATGTGTTCTTTTTTCCATTTCCAGGAGTGTAGTTGCCATTATTAAAGTTCCAACCTTCGTAGAAACTGTCAACGGTCCAATCTAAGATGTATAATATCGAGTGGAGTGCTAGAACGACGGCATCGTGGTTGTGTTGTGTGGTCACGGTGTTGGACCACCAAGCGGGAGATCTGTGTTCGATTCTCTGTTGTAACCCGCCCCCTTTTTTTACCACAAAATCAGGAACTTTCCGTCGATTATTGACGTGTCTGTCCTCGTTCTGTGGTCCTGCCAGTCGTCGTACTATACGTTGGTAACAGAACATACAGGGTGAATGTGATTAAAGTGGAGCTTTCAAATCGCCGTAGAAGTAACACCACTGGTCAGAATGACGCCAAATTGCAAAGGAATATTTTCGGAGAAGGGGGAAAACGTATGAGAGAAGAAAAATAAATAGTTACGAAATGTAGCAATAAATGGCGCTGTAAGCATCATAATTTGATAGTGGCTGATTACAAGTGACAAATGAATCACACAATGCCTAAGGTGCATGTTTCAAGCTAAACAAACTGTACTTACCAGTGTGTATGAGTGTATAGGTGTGATACTGTTACTTACGTAAACCCATCCACCAACCCATCACGGCAAGGTCATATCACATCGGATGGGGAAAATCGGTTTTTAAATGTCCTGAGTCCAAAAACCGCATAAAAAACAACAATCGAAACCAAATAGGATTATTAATTTCCGTGTGACTGGCGCAAAACATGTTCAGTATGCTGTCCACCGTTTTCTGCAAGAAGTTGAAACCGAGAAACGGCATGTTCCACAACTGATCGAAGTGTTTCCGTGGTCGCCTTCAGAATATGTTGCGCAATGCGTGCCTTCAATGCAGGTAAGTTTGTAGTCGGAAAGCTGAACACATCATCTTTCAGATAGCCCCACAGCCAGAAGTCACACGGAGTAAGATAAAGTGATCGGGACGACCTGGCTGTAGGGAAATGGAGGCTGATAATTCTTGCATTTCCGAACTGGCGCTTCAGCAGCTGCTTAAGTAGATTTGCAATGTGCGGAGGTTCGCCATCTTGCATAAAAATGATGCCATCCACACATCCAAGTTGTTGGAGAGCTGGAATGACGTGATTGCGCAAAAGACACTCATAACGCTTACGAGTGACGGTACCAGTAACAGGACCGAAGGCACCTATCTCTTCGAAAAAAATATGGCCCTATGATAAATGATGCCGTAAACCCGCATTACACAGTGATCTTTTCAGGATGAAGTGGTACCAGTTCTTTTGCGTGTGAATTTTCCGTTGCCAATATTCAACATTTCTGTGTATTTACATATCCTGTCAGATGGAAGTGGGCTTCGTCTGTCCACAAAATCATCCACGGCCAGTCATTGCCCACTTCCATGTGAGTAAAAATCCTAAAACAAAGGTCTCTATTGCTGGCAGGTCAACAGGAAGCAACTCGTGCACATGGGTAATTTTCAATGGATAGCGAAGAAGGATGTTTCGTACGTTCAAAGTGGTTGAAATGACTCTTAGCACTATGGTACTTAACATCTGAGGTCATCAATCCTTTAGACTTAGAACTACTTAAACCTAATTAACCTAAGGACATCACATACATCCATGCCCGAGATAGGATTCGAACCTACGACCGTAGCGGCAGCGCGGTTGAAGACTGAAGCGCCAAGAACCGCTCGGCCACAGCGGCCGGCTGTTTTGTAGGATTTGACGCGCTGTGCTCACTGGTATGCGCAATGTTCGGGCGATTCTCCGTGCACTACACGTTTCAACACCATCACTCGTCTCCTCCTGCGTTGCTGTGGGCACTGCTTCCACTGACATCGAATCAATTCGTTTCCTCCCTTTACCAGGCTGCACACCAAAAGAACCCGTCTTTTCGAATTTCCGAATCATTTTCTCCAGACCCACGGCAGACATTGAACCAACGCCGTTTTTCAAAGCCTTCAGTGTCCGCAACTTCTGCAGAGTTACATGTGCACAGTCCTCATTTTTGTAATACAGCGTTACAAGCAGAGCGCAGTCCTGCGTTGAGTCAGTCATGGCGAACGTCGCAGACGCGAAAGGAGGAAATGCGTTTTTTTTTCTTTATTGGATTTCAATTCCCCCTCCCCAGAATGGGGGCTGGCTGGTGGCAGTGTAATATGCTGCTCTACAGCCTACAGAAAAGTAATAGAAACAAACACGAAAAGCAGGTGATAAATCGGTGACATTGTAAAAAACTGTAAAACGGCAGATAGTTGTGGAATTTAAAACATAAAAACACTGCTGTGACGATGCGGGTGAAGACACGCAAGAAGTAGACAGGCACAATTAAAAAATACAGCGACAGTCTTGTTCCTGTTTACATGAGATAAAAAAAAAACACAACTAGTAACAGTACGGTGGCTGTTTGCAATACTGACAGTGGAGGCACAACACTGAACACTCACAATAACAGCACTATACAGGTGACACAGCGACAGATGGGGGGGGGGGGGGGGGAATGGGGGGGGAGGAGAGGAAAAGAAAAATGGGGGAGCCAATGGAGGGAGAGAAAAGATGGGATTGCCGGGCGGACACGAGGACGAGTGGGAAAGCCATTGGGGAGGGGGGGAGAGCAAATAGGACTCGGGGGAGAGAAGAGAGGCAAAGAGAGGGTATGTGGGGAAAAGCAGGATGGAATGGGGGGAAGAGGGAGCGTGGGGAAAGGACGGAGGAAAGAAGTGGGAGGTGAGGATCAGAGTTGATAGGAGGGATAAATGGAAGGAGAGAGGGCATCATCCGGGAGGGGGGAGTTGGTGGACGCCACCTTGGGAAAGGAAATGAAGGGTGTAGAGGTGGAGGGTATGGGGGGGGGGGCACAACAGTGATGCCGCGGCAGAGGGCGGGGGTTGGAGAGGAGAGGAGCAACCAGGGGGTGAGGGGGATCAAGGTGAGGGAAGGTGTAGAGGATGTGGATATGGAGCAGATGTGGAAAAGCCATGTACCTGGCGTGTTTATACCACCCGTGCACATGACAGTTGTTTACATTTATATATTATGACACACGCAGCACCATCTATTGATCAATTTTCGCACTATTTTTTTCTTCTGCCATACGTTTTGCCAGTCGACAATTGGCTGACAATGCCAAGGAAAGCGTTTCTGAAGAAGAAAAATTTGTTAACATCGAGTATAGATTTAAATGTCAGGGAGTCGTTTCTGAAAGTATATGTATGGAAGTGAAACGTGGACAATAAATAGTTAAGACAAGAATAGAATAGAAGCTTTCGAAATGTGGTGCTACAGAAGAATGCTGAAGATTATATGGGTAGATCACATAACTAATGAGGAGGTATTGAACAGAATTGGGGAGAAGAGCAACTTGTGGCACAACTTGACTAGAAGAAGGGATCGGTTGGTAGGACATGTTCTGATGCATCAAGGGATCACCAATTTAGTACCAGAGGGTAGCGTGGAGGGTAAAAATCGTAGAGGGAGACCAAGAGATGAATAGACTAAGCAGATTCAGAAGGATGTAAGTTTCAGCAAGTACTGGGAGTTTTAGAAGCTTGCACAGGGTAGCATGGAGAGCTGCATCAACCAGTCTCAGGACTGAAGACCAAAACAACAATAAAAACATACGTTTTGTCCCTTCTCTGATAATATTATGTTGCAATTTGACGTCATTCTGGCCGGTGTTATTTCTACAAGGTTTTGAAAGTTTAACTACACTCCTGGAAATTGAAATAAGAACACCGTGAATTCATTGTCCCAGGTAGGGGAAACTTTATTGACACATTCCTGGGGTCAGATACATCACATGATCACACTGACAGAATCACAGGCACATAGACACAGGCAACAGAGCATGCACAATGTCGGCACTAGTACAGTGTATATCCACCTTTCGCAGCAATGCAGGCTGCTATTCTCCCATGGAGACGATCGTAGAGATGCTGGATGTAGTCCTGTGGAACGGCTTGCCATGCCATTTCCACCTGGCGCCTCAGTTGGACCAGCGTTCGTACTGGACGTGCAGACCGCGTGAGACGACGCTTCATCCAGTTCCAAACATGCTCAATGGGGGACAGATCAGGAGATCTTGCTGGCCAGGGTAGTTGACTTACACCTTCTAGAGCACGTTTGGTGGCTCGGGATACATGCGGACGTGCATTGTCCTGTTGGAACAGCAAGTTCCCTTGCCGGTCTAGGAATGGTAGAACGATGGGTTCGATGACGGTTTGGATGTACCGTGCACTATTCAGTGTCCCCTCGACGATCACCAGAGGTGTACGGCCAGTGTAGGAGATCGCTCCCCACACCATGATGCCGGATGTTGGCCCTGTGTGCCTCGGTCGTAAGCAGTCCTGATTGTGGCGCTCACCTGCACGGCGCCAAACACGCATACGACCATCATTGGCACCAAGGCAGAAACGACTCTCATCGCTGAAGACGACACGTCTCCATTCGTCCCTCCATTCACGCCTGTCGCGACACCACTGGAGGCGGGCTGCACGATGTTGGGGCGTGAGCGGAAGACGGCCTAACGGTGTGCGGGACCGTAGCCCAGCTTCATGGAGACGGTTGCGAATGGTCCTCGCCGATACCCCAGGAGCAACAGTGTCCCTAATTTGCTGGGAAGTGGCGGTGCGGTCCCCTACGGCACTGCGTAGGATCCTACGGTCTTGGCGTGCATCCGTGCGTCGCTGCGGTCCGGTCCGAGGTCGATGGGCACGAGCACCTTCCGCCGACCACTGGCGACAACATCGATGTACTGTGGAGACCTCACGCCCCACGTGTTGAGCAATTCGGCGGTACGTCCACCCGGCCTCCCGCATGCCCACTATACGCGCTCGCTCAAAGTCCGTCAACTGCACATACGGTTCACGTCCACGCTGTCGCGGCATGCTACCAGTGTTAAAGACTGCGATGGAGCTCCGTATGCCACGGCAAACTGGCTGACACTGACGGCGGCGGTGCACAAATGCTGCGCAGCTAGCGCCATTCGACGGCCAACACCGCGGTTCCTGGTGTGTCCTCTGTGCCGTGCGTGTGATCATTGCTTGTACAGCCCTCTCGCAGTGTCCGGAGCAAGTATGGTGGGTCTGACACACCGGTGTCAATGTGTTCTTTTTTCCATTTCCAGGAGTGTATAATCACCCTGGAATTCAGGTTGCAAGAATACATTACCGTCGCAAGTAAATGCCATACGAATAGTGAGAGCAGGCTAGATGCTGCACAGATCCCTCACAGAAATGAAAACGTCAAATAAATCGGTGGAGCTATGTTACAAGAAAGGAATTCAGTTGTCAAAACTTACGAAACAAAACGCAAGAGTCATAAGATTTGGTACTCGTGTAAAACAAAAAGGATGTATGTACATCTGGGGGTCCCTTCCTTACACCTCGCCGTTGCAAACGGATGTTACACCACGACAGATACACAAATTGAAATACAATGAACAGACACTTCAGTGACCGGACTGACAGTTCATAATTCTATGAAAAAAAAGGGTCACGAGAGAGATTTACGGTCGCAGTTCAACATCGTGACCACACAACCAAGACGCTATGGCTGTTCACTTTCGCTGGTCATACATGTAGAGCTTGGACCGTTCACTGTTTCTATTTTGATTTCTGTTTTCACAGTTCAGTACAACTCCCTGTTTTCGCGTTTCATCTACTTTCAGTTTGTGACAGGATATCCACTAAATCTGAGGGGATGCGATGGGGAGTTTCCCATGTAAGATCGACACAGAAGAGAGAAAGTTGTCTGTTTTGTCTGTTTTCAACCGTGCGTGCTGTGATGTGACGTCATCTCTTCTGGCACGAGGCCTCTTTTCTGGCAATGTGACTGCTCCATTGTCCACAGCACCAGTTCAATATTATTCTTTGAAACTACGTGTGGAGGAAGAGGTACACATATGATTTAGGGGTAGTTTTATGAAATACCGTGGTCTCTCGCCGTAGAAGTGCTGTATGTTGATGAGCTACTCGAAAATTACGTTCAGGAGCTGTAGACTGCTTTGGGGTACATTCATGTTGCAGTGGTAGCCATTGCGAGTGAGTGAAGCGCTCTTAACGAATTCACTAGGAGGAATAATTGTTGCAGGTTGTTGGTTTTCTCTTTCATTCTTGTCATAATACATAAATTATTAATACATTTTCGAAACAGACGTTTAGCTAATATATTAAGCTTAAAATGGTGTGTTTGTTGCCTATTTAAATTTAATTTTCGATTTTATTTTCGTTTCTGAATTTCAAGATGGCTGCCACTAATATGGAATACCAGCATTCCGGATTTGTACCCTAGTATTCCGTATTTGTGTTTTACTTTCACAATCTGTTTTACGTATAAGTATTGCTTCAGAAGTGACTTTACTAGCTCTAGAGCACTGGGATGAGTGTGCTACGCAAGCAGCTATTAAAAATGCTAGCGAAAAGAAGATCGGCTACTTGGAGGCGACAAAAACTTTCCAAGTTGACAAGGTCACTCTACTGAGGCTAGTAACATCAGATTTGCCAGCTGATTTGTCCACAAAGACCAACCTAGGGTGGGTAGTGGGGGGGACTATGTTACCTGTCAAACAAGAACAGCAGCTGGTTGGTTGACTGTAGAATGACAATGGAAACTAATTTTTTTGGACTTACCCTAAATGATCTCCAATAGGGGACATTTCAGTCTGCAAAGGCTGTAACACCCAGAATGCATTTTTGGGTGAACAGGCTGGGAGACAGTAATTACGCCTTTTCTTGAAGCAGCACAAAAATGATATTTCGATTCGAAAACACAGCAACCTCATAGATCCCTAGGCTTCAAAAGAGAAAATTTGTCTATTTAATAACTGAAAAAGCTAAATTTAGTGAGTTTTTCTATTGTGTTATTATGTTTTATAGTCTTTTATTTGACAAAGAATTATTAGATTTTACATTAGTTGTTTTAATTTCAAGAAACTTAAAACGAATGGACTATTCCATGTTTGTACCCCAAAATCTGAAGAGCCAAAAATGTGAAACATTATGTTATGTTCCGAATGTAGTATGTATTTCATTATACAGGAAGCATTAAAATACATCCCAAACTTAATGTGAAAACTGAAGTGGTGCTCCATATTTGTCGCACTTCCGTTAACATTTGGCCAAGCGTAGAGTGCTTCGCGAGTGGGTGATCAGCAGCACTGACCGCTGATTCGTCGTCCTGCGCTCAGTTCCTGCTACTATTAATGTTCTTTTTCCATTCTATCTTATTCCTCGCAGTATTAAGCAATTATAAAATTAAAATATGTTTAAACAGTTAGATTTATGTACGTAAAATTAACATATTTAGTTATTACGGTTACTACCCTTGTAAGACGGAAGACTACATATGGTCGTAATAATAAAAAAAAAAAACGAGAATACGAGCAAATTTAGTACGGAAGTTCTTTGTTTTCTTTCGTAGCGTGTACCACAGCAATGAATTTATTAAAAGAACGTGGCATTTTCACTTTTGCTGTCTTAATTCTATTTGTTCATCAATAGTTTCAGCATTCAAGGCCATTCTCAAGTGGCTTTGTGGTTCTGCAATAGAAAACTATACCTTTCACGTTGAAATATGAGCGTCTGTAATTAATGTTTTCTATTCCTTTTGGCTCACACATGCTGTCTTTTTAGTTCGACAGCTTTAACACCTTTGTGAATGTCATGAGTTTGCTACTTTTTTGCTACACAACGAATCTCTTTCCGGGCCTCTCATTTCATTCAAAGTGTAATAGTGTGCCACAGCATGAGCATAACGCCGGAACATGTGCAGTTACTTAAGCAGAGTGAGTTAGGTGGCAGAGCCGCAGAATGTGCCAACTCCGTGAATGGGGCAAGCGGGTTTGCTGTGTAACGACACTGCGCGTGAAGCTCAGCCAGGCACCGTTGCGAACAGTTAGTTTTCGTAGAGAGTTGTGTGTGTCGTACTTTTCACGTAAGTTGTCGAAATCGATGCAAATATCCCGACAATGGCGAATAAATTACGCCGCGCGGAATGGCCGTGCGGTTTGAGGCGTCATACAACAGACTGCGCGGCCCCTCCCGCAGGAGGTTCGAGTCCTCCATCGGGCATGCGTGTGTGTGTGTGTTGTTCTTAGCATAGCTTAGTTTAAGTAGTCTGTAAGTCTAGGGACCGATGGCCTAAGCAGTTTGCTTCCTTAAGAATTCACACACATTTGATCATTTTGAATAATATACCCGTTGCCGCCTAAAATTACATGACTAAAATGTGAGTTTTTTACCAGAATTTAGGACCATGAAGTAAATAAATAATTGTATAGGATAAAAAGCCGATCATGTTTTCAATATCAATGACCTAATGACCATACACTAAAGTTTATTGTAGGTTATAGTATTCCTAATTCAATAACTGATGCGAATCTTCTACTATAGAAAGCCCAAAAGAATAATACAGAAAATGTTATTTTCAGGTTCAGTTCCGTATTTGAATTGAATTATTCCTTTTTTCTCTTTTAATATTAATACAATAGCAAATATAATAAATACGGAAAGTCATATGAGTGGTGATATTTTAGGGATTTGGATTGAAATAACTACAGCACTCGTTGCGGAATGCCGGCATTCCTGCCCGAGATGTGGAGTTGACGGTCGTTTGTGTGTGAGGTGTGCTTGCTTGTGTGTGTGCTTTTACTGATGAAGGCTGCGGCCAAAAGTTTCATGTAAGTGTCTTTTAATTGTGTCTGTCTGCAACTGGCGTGTTCGCTTTACAGTAAGTAGCAGTCCCCGCTTCCACTTTTGTTTTCATATTCACCATGCTTCGTAATTGTTGCGTGTACATTAATTCAATCCATGATCCCCATTTAGATACGTTAAAGCTCAGTCCAGTTTATCTGTGCTCCACTTTTCTTAACGCCTTTGTGCTACTATACTCCAGTACAACATAATTAATGAAATGATAACTTAGGGTCAAGGGCACATTAACAGATTCCAGACATAGTTCTAAAAACTATATGGCTCTAATAAAGCTAAACATATTATTTAAAGCTCACTTTACGAGCAAGTTTCTCAAATTGTACCGCTACAGTATTGGAAAATTATGGCGGTGAATTAAGGCAACGTGACCATCTTCTCTTTGTCAGTCAGAGAGAAGAATTTTATAGCAGTAGTACAAATTAGGAGCCAGTACTATATAGACAACTCTCCCGCCTCACCCCTCCCCACGTATGTAAGCTTCTTTTGCAACAAGAAAATCATGCAGCTATTGAAGACATGAGTACCAGATGAGCAAAGCTACAAATGACGCTCTATCGTTTTTAGCGATGAGAGATCAGAGATCCATCACTCTCAAACTCGTTAAATCACGGCGTGGCGACCTATCGGATACGGCAACAGTACTGATCTGGTAGCTGTGCGATGGAGGTTGGATGCTCGCCAGAATGTGTTAAGACTGATAGACACACCCTCCGTGACCAGGCCCCAAATGGCGTTTTCCAGCAGGACAATGCATATTCCACACTACAGTACACACTGCACTGCCCAGTCACATTAATGTGACCAGCTGCTAAGCGCCGAATGACCATTCTTTCTATATCTATATATATACTCCGCTAGCCACCAAGCGGTGTGTGGCGGTGGGCACTATTCGTCCCAAATTCATATCCCCCCACATCCACTGTTCCACTCGTGGATCGCGCGATGGAAAAACGCCTCAGTTCGAGCTCAAGTTTCCTCTATCTTTGAATGGTGATCATTGCGCGATTTGAAAGTTCGTGATAATGACATATGTTCTACATCCGTGGTGAAGATCGGATTTTGGAATTTAGTGAGCAGCCCCTTCCGTTAAGCGCGTCGTCTATCTGCAAGTGCGTCCCACTTCAAACTTTCTATGACATTTGTAACACTCTCGCGATGGCTAAATGTACCAGTCACGAATCTTGACGCTCTTCTTTGGATCTTCTCAATTTCTTGAATCAGATCCAACTGGTAAGGGTCCCATACAGACGAACAATACTCTAAGACTGGGCGAACTGAAGTGCTGAAAGCAATTTCCTTTGCTGAAGGACTGCATCGCTTCAGCATTCTACCAATAAACCTCAGTTTAGAGTTCACCTTACTTGTTACTTGTATAATCTGATTGTTTGATTTGAGACTGTGGCGGCAGCACCGTCCAACGCACGAAGGGCTGAACTACGGCACTGCCGACACAGGTAGGGGCAGCTGTACCGCAGAATTTCGGCAACGGTGCGTCGCACAGCGGACCGCACGGGGAAAAAAGCAGGCGCACAGTGCGAGCTGGTCGAAGCGACGCGACACACGTCTCCCAGTTCTTCCGCCGCGGACCACGTGCGTCGAGTCAACGTGACTACCCCGTAAATGCGTACGCGCGGTCGTAAACGCAGTCGCCGTTAAAGTGTCTGTCGCTTCTTCGCCTCCGGTCGCGCCAGGAGCAGAACATTCTGTGACGCGGCCTTTTGCCTCCCTCGGTCCACGCGGTCGCGCCACGGCTCGTCACTGGAGTGTATACCCTCCGGGATCGGTGATCGAGCCGTGCCGCCAGTGCAACGTACCTGTATGGACGGGCATTAGCGACGAAGGTTGTCATTTATTGTAACGGTAGGAAAAATAAATGTGTCCTGTCCCGAAACCGCTTTAGTCGTTTATTGCCACAAAGGCTCTCCCTTGAGCATAGAGCGTGGGCGCGGCGATAAAGCCGGTTCACTGCACATGAGTGACTGTAAGCGGAGATACAACACGTTCCCGCTTCAAGACCATTGCTAATAGTCACACCCAGATGCTTGACTTATATTACCGCGTCCTAAGACTGGGCATTTATTTTGTGCTCGTACATTAATGGGGATTTTCGCTTTGTTATATGCAGTAGGTTACAAATATTGAGAGATAACTGTCAGTCAGAACACAACGCAGTTGTCTTCTGCAAATCCTCATTGATTTGTTCACAACTTTCGTGTGATACTACTTTCCTGTAGGCTACAGCATCATCGGCAAACAGTCTCAGGCCGCTGTCAGTATCATCAGCCAGATCGTTTATGTAAATCGTGAAAAGCAGCGGACCTACACTCCTGAAAATTGAAATAAGAACACCGTGAATTCAGTGTCCCAAAAGGGGAAACTTTATTGACACATTCCTGGGGTCAGATACATCACATAATCTCACTGACAGAACCACAGGCACATAGACACAGGCAACAGAGCATGCACAATGTCGGCACTAGTACAGTGTATATCCACCTTTCGCAGCAATGCAGGCTGCTATTCTCCCATGGAGACGATCGTAGAGATGCTGGATGTAGTCCTGTGGAACGGCTTGCCATGCCATTTCCACCTGGCGCCTCAGTTGGACCAGCGTTCGTACTGGACGTGCAGACCGCGTGAGACGACGCTTCATCCAGTTCCAAACATGCTCAATGGGGGACAGATCAGGAGATCTTGCTGGCCAGGGTAGTTGACTTACACCTTCTAGAGCACGTTTGGTGGCTCGGGATACATGCGGACGTGCATTGTCCTGTTGGAACAGCAAGTTCCCTTGCCGGTCTAGGAATGGTAGAACGATGGGTTCGATGACGGTTTGGATGTACCGTGCACTATTCAGTGTCCCTTCGACGATCACCAGAGGTGTACGGCCAGTGTAGGAGATCGCTCCCCACACCATGATGCCGGATGTTGGCCCTGTGTGCCTCGGTCGTAAGCAGTCCTGATTGTGGCGCTCACCTGCACGGCGCCAAACACGCATACGACCATCATTGGCACCAAGGCAGAAGCGACTCTCATCGCTGAAGACGACACGTCTCCATTCGTCTCTCCATTCACGCCTGTCGCGACACCACTGGAGGCGGGCTGCACGATGTTGGGGCGTGAGTGGAAGACGGCCTAACGGTGTGCGGGACCGTAGCCCAGCTTCATGGAGACGGTTGCGAATGGTCCTCGCCGATACCTCAGGAGCAACAGTGTCCCTAATTTGCTGGGAAGTGGTGGTGCGGTCCCCTACGGTACTGCGTAGGATCCTACGATCTTGGCGTGCATCCGTGCGTCGCTGCGGTCCGGTCCCAGGTCGACGGGCACGTGCACCTTCCGCCGACCACTGGCGACAACATCGATGTACTGTGGAGACCTTACGCCCCACGTGTTGAGCAATTCGGCGGTACGTCCACCTGGCCTCCCGCATGCCCACTATACGCGCTCGCTCAAAGTCCGTCTGCTGCACATACGGTTCACGTCCACGCTGTCGCGGCATGCTACCAGTGTTAAAGACTGCGATGGAGCTCCGTATGCCACGGCAAACTGGCTTACACTAACGGCGGCCGTGCACAAATGCTGCGCAGCTAGCGCCATTCGACGGCCAACACCGCGGTTCCTAGTGTGTCCTCTGTGC
Organism: Schistocerca gregaria; assembly: GCF_023897955.1. NCBI lineage: Eukaryota > Metazoa > Arthropoda > Insecta > Orthoptera > Acrididae > Schistocerca > Schistocerca gregaria. Next base: position 68,568,553 of record NC_064928.1, on the reverse strand, counting down.
CGTGCGTGTGATCATTGCTTGTACAACCCTCTCGCAGTGTCCGGAGCAAGTATGGTGGGTCTGACACACCGGTGTCAATCTGTTCTTTTTTTCCATTTCCAGGAGTGTATTACGCTACCCTGGGGCACACCTTAAGTTACACTTGTTTCTGTTGAAGTCACCCCGTTCAGGACGACATACTCCTCTTTGTCCGTTAGAAAAGTTTCTATCCAACCGCATATCTCATCTGATAGAGTTTTTGGAGCAAGTGTCGAACGCCTTTCGAAAGTCGAGGAATTTGCAGACCGCTGCGAGACCTGCAGAAGAGAGTCAACGAGGTTCTGGAAGGTAGGAAATAGGATGCGAAGCCATGCCAATGCCAGTATCGTCACCAGCTGCGCTGGGTGTGACGGTTCAGGATCCATGGCGTGAACACCACAATCGAGGGTGTCCCACAGGCTAGACTGGTTTTAAATTAGGGGAGTCTGGTGACCAGGGTAGTGTGGTAAACTCATCGTGGTGCTCTTCGAACCACGCACGGCCACTATGAGCTGTGTGTCACACTGCATCGTTCTACTGGTAGATGCCACCATACGGAGGAAAAACAAATAGCAAGGATATATGCATGTTTGTGTTGAGCCACTGTGCCTTCCAGAATGAAGAGGTTACTCGGAGAATGCCGCGAAAACATTCTCTAGACCACAACGCTCGTAACTCCGGCCTGGACCCTTGCCACAATCTTCGTACGGTGTTTGCCTTCACGCCTTTTCACCCGTGGTGATTCATCTGTAAAGGCTTCCTGCAACCATTCAGTAGACGTCCAACTGTGTACTGGCGTGCAAAATTCCAGCCTTCGTCGCCAATGAACAGGAGTCAGCATGGGTGCGTGAACCAGGCGCTTGCTGCGGAGAATCACTCGCAGCAGTGTTCGCTGGACAGTCGTTGAGGAGACACTGGTAGCCCGTTGGCTTATCTAGGCTGCCTGCTGCTGAGCTGAGCAACGATTCGCCCGTACACATCTCCGCAGCTGTCGCTCACCTGGCCCGTGGTGCACAACAGTTACCTCTGTGCTTCTTTTCGATGGCGCCATATTGCCGTACTTGAAACACAGCGGCACGCGAACAGTTTACAAACCTAATCGTTACGGAAATTCTTCCACCCAAAGCAAGTGATCAGGTCCTTTTGGAAAAGACAAATCGCTCCGTTTCTGCATTACAAGTGCACTGTTCTTTACATACTCTCCTCTGATAGTGCTGCCGTCTGGTATCTGTGAGTGGCTATCGCACAATGACGTCGAACATAGGCCGTGGTCACGTTAACGTGGCTGGACCCTGCATCCATTAACCCTTTCGGGACGGACCGCATTTGCTCAAAGCCAAGCAGTTCGGCAGCGCTGTGCTGGTTCCATATCCCTTACTCTACAGTTTTTGACTTTTCGGTGTAATTTTTTTTGTAGATGAAGCTCAAACCGCGGTCTTTACTGGAATAGTATTTTCATTATTCTGTATCGCGCACTTTTTGACTTGGCGGTGGTGTTAAAATAGAAAAAAAAATTAAAAATTTTGTTTTTTTACTTTTTTCAGTTGAGAGGGGATGCATTGAATTAGACATATTAAAATTAGTTGTATTTTATTCTTTCTAGTTTTAGCTTTAAAACAACACATAAAATACATGTTATCTCTTGTGGGACGTCTGTGGGAAGAAAAATAAAAAGTCAATTTTGAGGGATGAAAACTTTAATTTAAGTCAATAAATCATCCCAAGAATTTCAGACCAGTTAGCCTTTTGAGTAACGTTTATAAACTGTCAGAACGTATGATTCTGAATAGAACCCTACCAGTAATAGACCCTCTCCTCATACCCGAACAAGCAGGATTTCGACCAAGCAGAAGCTGCACAGGGCAACTTTTGAATCTCACTCAGTTTACAGAGGATGGTTTTGAAACCCGTCAAGTAACGGGCGTGGTCTTCGTGGATCTCACAGCAACGTATGATACTGTCCATCATCGGTTACTCCATGCAAAACTATACAATATGATCAACAACGCCCACCTCGTTAGACTACTCAGCACCCTCCAAAACTGCAGGTTTTTGTTGAATTTCAGGGACAACGTAGTCGCTGGAGAGCGCAGAAAAATGGTCTACCTCAGGGAAGCGTCTTGGCTCCACTTCTCTTCAACATCTATACCAACGATCAGCCATTGACCCCAGGCACAAGGAGATTCTTATATGCAAATGACCTAGACCTTGCTATGCAGAGCTCATGCTTTGAAAGCGTGGAAAGAAACCTGACAACAGCACTTAGAACACTGTCAAGCTACTACAATCAGAACGAACGCAGACCAAACCCTTCGAAGACCCAAGCGTGTGCCTTTCATTTAAGGAACAGGGAAGCTAATCGTGAGCTACATATTGCATGGTCAGGCATCCAACTCCACCATCATCACGCACCTAAATACTTTGGAGTCACTCTCGATAGAACTCTGACATTCAAAACTCACTGCAAGAACAGCAAAATGAAAACCTCTACTCGAAACAACCTAATTCGCAAACTAGTGGGGACACAGTGGGGATCACATCCACAAACTATTCGCTGTTCTGCAATGGCATTGTGCTTTTCTACTGCTGAATATGCTTCTCCAGTCTGGTACAGGTCATCTCATGCCAGGTTGCTTAAGACCTACCCCAACTGATAAGCCCTACTGCCTGGCTGGAATAGCGCCACCGTGGGTACGCAGAACAGTGGCTGCCAACAAGGAGAGACTGAAAGTGGAACAGGACAGTGCCCATGCACTGCACGGACATAATCCACCACAGCAACAGCTGAGATCGTGAAAGAGCTTCCTGAGAACATCCAAGAAGCTCACCATTTAACCAGAGAAGGCAAGGCTGGAGTTATGGAAGAAGTCGACGCCTCACCTGCAGACGGCAGAAGCTGAAGAACTGCCACCTGGACACAGCGAGAGCAGGCTGGTGTGGAAATCTTTAAACAGATTGCGATCAGGACTTGGACGATCCAGAGACTCTCTAAAGAGATGGGGCTTCATAACACAAGATACGTCCTGTGATTGTGGACAAGAACAAACCACAAGCCACATGCTCCAGTGCCTTTTGTGTCCTCCATCCTGCACGAAGATTGATCTCCTGCGAACCACTCCAAGCGCCTTGGATGTTGCAAAGTACTGGGCACATGTAATATAAATACAATTTGTGTATATATATATATACATATTTACTGATGTTTATGGCTACTGTAAATTTGTATGTTTCTGATTCTAGGATATATATATACTACAAAATTTCATACAATTTGCGTAAAACAGACTTTACAACTTTGGCATATCGATTTTTCGATAGGCAACCGTATTTTACATGTCCTTTCGATACTTTGCTACTTTGTGATACCTGCTGAAGCACTCAGGCACATGAAGAGAAGGGTCGGAACGACAAGTTCCGCAAAAAACGTGGACCGTTTTCGCCTTCCTGGCTTGGGCGATCACTGCAAACGACACAGTCACCCTGTTTTCCGGTGACTATTCTTACGATAGCATGGAACAGGCCGTCCATCCTGTGTAGGTCACCATGCTCAGAGCGTGGCCCCTTCCTCGATGGGTTGGTTGAGCCCTGCCGCAGCCCACAAGCTCCTTGACGAGACTCTTCCGAAACTGCAAATGACTCTTTGCAGTCTCTCCTGTTTTCTTTGCTGTGATGACATACAGCAGGAAAGCGTTGACGATCCCCACCTGAAGTTAGAACAATTACCCTTCTGCTAGGATGCGCCCCCTCCCGTGTCGATACTCGAAGCCAGTCCCTAGATACAATGCTGGGTGTGTGACGCGACAATCGGGCCACGCATACGGGCCTCGCGTCCTGAATTGGTTAAGGAATGTACGGATCCTTGGGTGCGCTGCTCATTACTCTGATTTGCCACCCCTTGAGCATGGCCGGGATGCGTTGTGTGACCCCAAATATAGAGCCCCTAGTGACCCCAAAAAATAGTGATATCCCTTTTGACACCAAATGATATAAATATTAGTTATCCTGACCTTGACGGTAGCTATTGTCAACAAAATATTAACACCATTGAACGTTTGACCAACAGAAATGCTAGGGAACCAACAGCATCTATTCCACGGAAAGAACTAAATGTAAGGCTATCAGATGATCACTCAATCTACGAAGCAGGAAACTCAGAATGTATGCTTTACAAAGATTAAAACCCAGACGAGATAAAGCGATCGGAGAAAACATTTATCCAAGAAAAGAGTTGTAGCCGCATCGGGCTGTAAGTTCGCTGTGACTACAATGAAAAACTTCAATGGAGATGTAAATTCGCTCTCTTGTAGACGTCGCGATAGAAGCACGCTTATTGACCGATACTAGATTGTTTCAGATCGATCTGGAAGTTTTTCGAGTATAGTCTTGTCGTATTAGTCAAAGTTCTGAAGAAAAGTGACAGAGCATTGACCGTTTAGCCAGACAACGGAACAGATATTATACGCGAAAACAAATGGCTCAAATGGCTCTGAGCACTATGGGACTATGTGGTCATCAGTGCCCTAGACTTAGAACTACTTAAACCTAACTAATCTAAGGACATCACACACCTCCATGCCCGAGGCAGAATTCGAACCTGCGACCGTAGCAGTCGCGCGGTTCCGGACTGAAGCGCCTGGAACCGCTTGGCCACTATTATACGCGAGGGAAAAGTAACTCGTCTGATACTTAATTGATTCTGGAACTTAGTCGTCGTGATCTGTGATTGTCACGAACAATATACCAAGCGCCGACATAAACTCTACAAATAGACTTGAGTAGGAAACACATACACGCAATCATCTAGAATTCACAGTCAGGCCGTGTTGTCGGAAGCTGTAGTCAATGTCAGAATTGCTGATGTAAATTGTATCTTCAGTTCCTTGAATGACAGATCGGCGTGACTTCTAGTTCATTGGTTAGATAATTCAGAAGTTCAATAAACTCAGTTATAACTATAATACTTCGTATCATCTTCATTATTTATTTGAACTTTATTGTGTAACTGCGAAATAATTATTTTCTTGATAGAAGGCCGAAGCTATAGGTGAGTGACGTTATTAAAATTGAACATTTTATTACGACGCTTTCTGTGCGTTATGTAGAGAATGCATTACCTCTGGATTTACGACCTAGTAGTTGTTGAATTAGCACCGCAGTATGCATTAACGTCGCTATAATACTTCACAAATCAACATCCTCGCAAGGCTTTAATGTGGCATCGGCTTGAATGGTGGAACTTATAATTCGAGATATTATCTACGTATGAACATTCATTTGTAAACCGTGCATAAAAACTACAGGTATCAAATTCGCTCAAGCTTATAAACGCGTCGCGAACACGCGAAAGATATTTGGTTTATTGTTCCAGATAAAGGGAGTTGTTGCGGTACCGAGGGATGCAGTCGCTGTGTGTAGCAGTAAAGAAGACAGACATCCTTTCGAACACCATTGCTTCAATTATAAGCGAGGGCCGCTTATACATTTCGGCGTGCTGCTCCATCCATACGCGGGTATCCGTTAATGGGAGACAGTATCTGAAACTAAACAAACAAAACGAGGAGTTTGTTTTAACAGTTACAAATCGGAGTTATCGCGATCGACGGACGCCGAGTTGTGTCAACCAGAGGTGAACAGCCGTCCCCATATAGAGCCGACACACACACACACACACACACACACACACACACACACACACACACACTCAAGACGCATACTTTCATACCAGATGCCAACTATCACACTGAATAAACTAACACGGCCTGTGTTTCGGGTGCGGCGAGAACTTTCTGAAGATGACATTCATTTGGTGTTTATTTCCATGCCACAACAAATACGAGACGTGTCTGGAGTGTAAGTACACTTTCGTTCTACCGCCTCCGCAGACCTACTGTCATTGTTCTGCACATCGCACTTATCTCTGAGGTTCACTGTCTTATCATGGACGCGATTACAGCCGGGTTGTCTTGTGTTTACAATTCTTGCCGATCGTTGAAAATGTTTCAGTCTCTGAGCCCGCCTCTGTGCAGGACATTGATGCCACTTTTAACGCAAAGAATAACTAAACGAAGCTACACTCCGTCCGAACAGGCCTTGGAAGGCCGAACGGGACCGACCGGCCGCCGTGTCATCCTCAACCACAGGCGTCACTCGATGCGGAATGGAGGGACATGTGGTCAGCACCCCGCTCTCCCGGCCGTATGTCAGTTTACGAGACCGGAGCCGCTGCTTCTCAATCAAGTAGCTCCTCAGTTTGCCTCACAAGGGCTGAGTGCAGCCCGCTTGCGAAGAGCGTTCGGCAGACCGGATGGTCACCCATCCGAGTGCTAGCCCAGCCCGACAGTGCTTAACCTTCGGTGATCTGGCGGGAACCGGTGTTACCACTGCGGCAAGGTCGTTAGCAAAGAATGTTAAACCAGCAGAAATTCATCGTCAACCTGTAGAGATTTTTTGTGAAAATCTAAAAGAATTATGTAACGTTGAGAATGGGGTAAGACAATTCGATGATGGACGAACCAATGTTCATGACGAAGCACGCAGTGGGTGGCCTTCTGTTGTCACTGATGGTTTGTTAAGGAAGTGACTGAGAATATTCGTGATGAGTTTCAAAAAATTTCAAAAACTGTTTTGCATGAGATTGTCACAAATCGTTTGAATTTTCTCCAATTGTGTTTCCTATTGGGTTCCAAAAATGGTTACCAATGTCCCAAAATGAAGCGACATACAGTGATTTGACATTTCTTACCCCATACAGTGATTAGGGAGATGAACACTTAAACAGAAGCCGGCCGATGTGGCCTGAGCGGTTGTAGGCGCTTCAGTCTGGAACCGCGCGACCGATACGGTCGCAGGTTCGAATCCTGGCTCGGGCATGGCTGTGGTGATGTCCTTAGCTTAGTTAGGTTTAAGTAGTTCTAAGTCCCATAGTGTGAACCATCTTAAACAGAATTGCGGCCGGAGATGAAACTTGAGGGCGTCAAGTCATTCCAGAATCAAAACAGCAGTCGATGGAGTGTACGCAGTTACGATCCCTCAAAACAACGTTGTCAGCACACAAAAAATCACGTGCACTCCGTTCATGGACAGACAGAGGATTCTGCTAGTCGAGTTCCTTCCCACAGCTGAAACCATCAGTGCGGTACGATACTGTGAAGCTTTGAGGAAACAATTCAAAACAAGTAACGCGGAAATGCGCAGTCAGGGCATTGTTTTGATTCATGACCCAATTCTGCTTTGTCACTCGAAACCTTATTCAGCAGTTCAAACACCCGGCGTACAGCCCCGATCTCGCATCTTCTGACTGCCACTGGTTCTTGAACTTGAAGGGTGATTCTGGAGGAAGACGCTTCTACAGAGACGAGGACGCAAAAGAACACTGTTCAGCAGTGGTTATCTTCATTACCGGTATCTTTATATGAAGAGGGCATAGAAAGATTTGTTTCCCCGTTATCACAATATTCTGAACAATTGTGACAACTAAGCAGAAAACTAGTTTAAGAAATGAAACCTCCTGGCAGATTAAAACTGTGTGCCCGACCGAGACTCGAACTCGGGACCTTTGCCTTTCCCGTGCAAGTTTGGAAGGTAGGAGACGAGATACTGGCAGAAGTGAAGCTGTGAGTACCGGGCGTGAGTCGTGCTTCGGTAGCTCAGATGGTAGAGCACTTTGTAATTGGTTTGATCATGTGATACAAGACGGTAAATGACAGCATCATTTGCAAACAATTTAAGATGGCTGCTGAGATTGTCTCCTAAATTATTTATGTAGGTCAGGAACAGCAGAGAACCTACAAGACTTCCTTGGGCAACACCAGATGTTGTACTCGATGGTTTTCCGTCAGTTAATATAAACTGTAACCTTTCTGATAGGAAATCACGAATCCAGTTTCATAACTGAGATGATACTCCACAGGCACGAAATCTGATTAGAAGTCGCTTGTGAGGAACAGTATCAAAAGCCTTCTGGAAATCTAAAAATATGGAATCATTCTGACACCCCCTGTCGACAGCACTCGTTACTTTGTGCGAGTAAAGAGCTGGTTGTGTTTGACAAGAACGGTATTTTCCGAATCAGTGTTGGCTGTGTGTCAATAGATTGTTACCTTCGAGGTAATTCATGATGTTCGAGGACAGTATGTGTTCTGACACACTACTGCAAATCGACGTCAGTGGTATGGGTCTGTAATTCAGGGAACTACGGTTATTTCCTTTCTTGAGTATTGGAGTGACCCTTGCGACTTTCCACTCTGATGTTCAGACAACCTTCTGCAGCTGCATCTACATCATCATGCTACCTCTTTATATGTGCGGCAACGACTCACAGTGCGTGACGGAGGTTGCATCGTACCAATATCATGTTTTCTTTCCTATTCAATTTGAGTACTGATTGGGGGCGCTCTAATCGCACCTTATTCTCGTGACCGTCTAAGTGAGATACACGGTGGCTACGACATAATGGTTAAGCAGTAGTCGTCCAATAAAAGCTCACTAAATTTGCCCTAGAGGGTTTCGCGAAAGCTGTCATCGTTCTTAAAAGTATTCTAAGTTCGCTGAGCATTTGTGTTACTTTTGTACCGGCTACGAAGTGCGTTTCTCAATTCGTTTCATGTCTGTGTGTCACGCCTGCCTGATAAGGACTCCATACACTGGAGCAGTACTTCTAAATCGTCACTCTAGGGCCCTCTAAGCTATTTCCTTTGCAAATGCATTGAATTTTCTCCTTCCAACGAATCTAAGTCTTTCATTCGCCTTTTCTGTTATAGACTTTTGGAAAACAGCTACATGAAGAACTGCCCCATCTCATCCAAGTTATGTACGAAACCTCTTACTAACAAATAATCCTGAGCAAATAGCATCACGACAGATACAGCGATTAGTGACCACAAGGCGGTTGTACCGAGACTGAATACCGTTACATCCAAACCCACCAAAAATAAACGCAAAATACACTTCTTTGAAAAGCATATAAAAGTTCGCTAGACTCCTTCCTAAGAGATAGTCTCCACTCCTTCCAGTATGACTTTGTAACAGCAGACCAGATGTGGTTTACATTCAAAGCAATAGTATTGACGACAGTTGAGAGATTTGTGCCAAATAAATTAACAGGAGACCGAACGGACGCCCCGTGATACACAAAACACGTCAGAAGCAACAAAAAAAGCATGCCCAATGTAAATGGGTGCAAAATCCCCAAGATATACAGAAGCTAGAAATTTAGCGCTCTCTTCAGTGCGAGGAGCTTGTAATAGTTCATATGAGAGAACTCTTCCTCGAAATCTGGCAGAAAATGCAAAGAGAGTGTGGTCGTATACCAAGTACACCAGCAGGAAGACGCAATCAGTACCTTTACTGCGCGATAACGACGGTGATGTAACTCACCACAGAGCCACTGAAACAGAGTTACTAAACACGTTTTTCCGTAATCCATTCGCCAAAGAGGACGAATCCAGAATTTGAATCAACAACAACTAACAACATGAGTGTAACAAGCAGCTTAAATCACTTAATAAATGCAAGAACTCCAGATTGTATACCACTCAGGTTTCTTTCAAATTATGCTGATACAATAGCTCCATTCGTAGCAACCATAACAACTGCTCGCTTGTAGAAAGATCCGCACCCAGAGACTGGAAAATTGCAACAGTCACACCAGTACACAAGAAATGAAATGAGAGTATTCCGCTGAAACTGCAGTAAGATTTTGGAACGTATACGTTGTTCGAATATTATGAATCATCTGGAAGAATTTGAATAACTGAACAAGTAGCCAACATGAATTCAGAAAATATCGTTACTGTGCAACACAATTAGCTCGCTGTGCTCGCGAAGGAATGAATGCTACCGACAGGGTTCAAAAATGGTTCAAATGGCTCTAAGTACTATGGGACTTCACATCTGAGGTCATCAGTCCCCTAGACTTAGAACCACTTTGACCTAACTAACCTAAGGACATATCACACGTCCATGCCCGAGGCAGCATTCGAACCTGCGACCGTAGCAGCAGCGCTGTTCCGAACTGAAGCGCCTGGGTCAAAGCGACCGGCACTATCAGTCTAATGCGGATCGAAAATAGGTTAGGTGCCATGATCACCGATGCCCAATGTGGCTTTAGAAGAGGTGTAGGCACACCCGAAGTAATGGTTTACGATCAATTCTTGAAAAATGAAAGGCTTAAGACAAATATATTGTATTCGTAGATTTAGAAAATCATTTGAGATAGTGTCGACTGGAAAGAGATTTTTGAGATTGCGATAGTGGCATGAAGTAAAACAGAAGAGTAGTTCAGAGACTATAGAGAAGAGATGGCAGTAATAAGATGTGGACAACATCAAAAGGAAACTACAATTAAGAAGGATGTGCGACAGGATTGTTTACCATCTCCTGCCTTCAATAGATACATTCAGAGGGCAACAGAGGAACTTGGGGAGAAACTAGGAGCTATAGGAGGAATTGAAATTCAATAGACGTGCCGAGATTTGTTGTTTATATGCTAATATACAGAAGTGAAACACAAACACTCGGAGAAGCAGAGAATGACAAAATAACAGCCTTCGACCAGCTGTGCTACCGCGAAATGTTCGAAGTATTCTAGTTAGAGAAGATATCAAAGGAAGAGGTGCTCCACAGAGAGCAGGAAGAGAAGCCATGTCTCTTGAAGCTTATCCAGCACATGGGTTGGCCATCTGCTCAGACATGGTAGTGCCATTAGAAGTAGCGCTGAAGGGACAGTAGAAGGCAAGAACACAAGAGGCAGACAGACACTAGGATACACGAGCCAGATCACGAAGGATACCAGCTACACCATCTACTCAATTCTCAAGAGGAACGCCGAAGATAGAAATGCATGGTGAGCAGCTGCTAATCAAACTGATGGTTGAAGATCAAACAACAATATTACTGATTGTATGTTATTATCCGATTTCACATCACTTCTTATTATCCACACATCAGAAAATGTGTGTGTGTATTCCAAACTCATGAACCACTAGACGGATTTCAACCAAACTTGATAAACATATCTCTTACTGTTAGGAAACAATCACAATGAGGGTAGGAACCACATACCCATTGCAATTCAGGAGATAGTGAGTTCATAAACAATGAGATGTATGAAAAAGTGTCGTATCATGCATGACGTTTAAATGAATGACTTCTGTGCTACTATCTGTATTTGCAATAAATTTCGCAGACAGTATTCTCATATGTTGTTAAATGCACCTACATGCTGAATGTACATATACAAATTTACCATTGTACAACACATCGTTCAAGAGATGTGATGTCATAAACACTGATGTGTATGAAAAAATGCGGCGTCATGTATGAAGATTTAATAAATTTCTTCTTTGCCACCGAGACACTTCCTACATTCGAGTCAATTTAAGAAAATTCCTGACATCAGGCAGCGCATTTGATAGCTGTCAGCTGTGAAGGCAAACGGCTATAGGCGAATCCGACAGCCGTGTATAGAGTTATGAAGGGATGTAGCCATATAGACATTTACGAAATAGCGTTGTAGACACACGAAGGAGTTGCGCCAAGTATACAGAAACTGTCTGGGATCGTGTTTCTTAATTTAGATTCTGTACTTATACATTTGTACAATATGCACATCTTTTTCTACTACTGTTCCATAATTTCAGAGGTATTTTCACTAATGCATGGAAATGAAATTTGTCGACTCTTCAATATAAATACAGTTCTTTTTTGTTTTTGTTTCTAATGGAAAATCGGCAAAATGAATAGCCAGGACACGACAGGTTAGTCAGCTAAGTTACCGAGAAGTATTTATATGACGTGATATGCTCCAGATGTTGTCAGATATCACATTCTCCCTGTTTGTTATAGGCCTTGTGTTACATTTCTCCTTATTTAAAAACAGCTGCCATTCATCACACACATGTTTTTCAACAGTTAGTGCAATTTATTATGATCGTCCAACGATTATGCTCTCCTGTACTAGCAGCATGTTACAGAATAATTCTACCGCGCTGCTAGTCGTGTCTGATAATTCACTTATGTATACAGGGACATTGGAGGTAGTGTCACCCTTTTTGAAGGGTTACAATACTTACCTACCTAAGGTTTGCAAATATTCAGTTCCAAGTAGCAGATCCTTAGCTCACAACAATGAGCTTAGAATTCCGTTTTGGACACCTGCGTATACCAGACAGCACAGAAGAGCGCAGCTGACAGCTGAACTGGAGAGTTTCAGAGAAATCCACCTGTGTAGTGCTGCTCGTAGTGCGACAGTTGGCACTCCTGTGTGGAGCCCAGGGGGCGGAAGCTCGCGCCGCCTTTATAGTGGCTGCAGGCTGGTGGGGGAACCCCCGGCCACGCATGCATACCTGGAGGAGCGCCATTGTTTGCGCGGCTGCGTGAGGCAGCCATTGTTCCAGCCACTTGTCGCCGCCGTCACTGCCGCCAGCTCGCTTGCTTTCGCACCTCGTGCTGTGTGCCAGAAGCAGCAGCAGAGATGAGTGGCACAGAACACACACGAGAAGGGTGCAGCCTCGCAGCTCTACTGACAAGGTTCTAGGAAGCGTTTGAAAATATGAGACACACTGGGACTCAACCCTGCATTTTCTGTTTTCACGAGGTGTCTCTTGGACCATTTGTATACATCAGCGGTTATTTAAATCTTTCTGAGTTCATTACCACTGACTGCAATCAGAGATTAGCTACTAAACCCCTCCCTCCACAATTATCAACAGTAGTTCCGAACTAAATTTTGATATGAAAAATAACTGTACGTGAAAACTTTCATTTTTAAAATGACAGAAGATAAATAATATTTAGTTTTTGTGGGCGTTTATTATACTACAAACTAATGAGTCAGTGATGCAGTTGGTACTGCTTATTTAGAACAAGTTTTTATTCAATTTTTTATGGGAATGTGAAGCAATTGTCGGTGGATTGTGATTTCCACCTACAACTCCTTCTCAGAAAAGGAAGCTAACTACCCACAATGAGGGTACACACTCGTTAGAAAGCCTGACTCCTATCCCATAACACCACTTGCTTCTCCTGTAGCCCCAATTCAATTCGACAAAATTAAAATGGATGCACCTCAATCACTCTTTGCAAATCACTTGCTCAACTGGCAAAAATTGGAAGACTTCAGGTTGGCAATGCCTTGCGCATGACAAATGCCACTAATAATAATAATAATCATCATTAATAATAATAACATTACTGTGTAGGGCCTACAGCAGTGTAGTAGCCATTACACGATTACTGTTGTGTTCTGCTACAAGTTAGTCAGATTATATGCTGTAAAGTAAATAAGGAAACAATTTACTGATGCTTTTTGCGAACAGTCTACAATTCAGAGAAGGCATTTTCATGAGATATTTAATTAAGCACATTTATGTGTGTCAGTTTTACCATCATAGATGCACAGTGCAAACTACAAATCTTGTATGTAGTGAGCAGACTATGAGAGGAAGATGTTGTTTATACATTCATTACAAAAGCCGTAACCTCCTCTATATTGTAACTCAAGTAGTTGCTAGATTTAAAAATATAATTATTGGTGACTTATACAATCTTGTAAATTATAGATTACAGAAATCAGTCGTCCTATTTTAAATTTTATTGTGCAGAGGTAAATTTAGGCTAGAAGCTAGCCATTCTCAATGCACTATTATTTTCGCTCAATGTATCTAAGGACCTGTTGATTGGGCTTCACCCACATTTCATTGATTACTCAATGTATTATATACATTATATATTATACAATACTGTATAATACTAAAAGGATACAATTTTACACTGAAGCGCCAAATAAACTGTCATAGCCATGCGTATTCAAATACAGAGATATGTAAACATGCAGAATATGGCGCTGCCGTCAGCAACGCCTGTCAGACAACAAGAGTCTGGCGCAGTTGTTAGATCGGTTACTGCTGCTACAATTGCAAGTTATCAAGATTTAAGTGAGTTTGAACGTTGTGTTACAGTCAACGCACGAGCGATGGTCACTCTCCGAAGTTAGCTATGAGGTGGAGATTTTCCCGCACGACCATTTCACGAGTGTACCGTCAATATCAGCAGTCCGGTAAAACGTCAAATCACCGACATCGCTGCGGCTGGAAAAAGATCCTGCACGAACGGGAACAACGACCTCTGAAGAAAATCGTTCAACGTGGCAGAAGTGCTACCCTTCGCAAATTGCTGCAGATTTCAATGCCGGGCCATCAAAAAGTGTCAGCGTGTGTGCCATTCAACGAAAAATCATCGATATGGGCTTTCGGAGCCGAAGGCTCTCTAGTGAACCTTCATGTTTGCACGATACAAAGTTTTACGCCTCGCCTGGGCCCGTCAACACCGACATTTGACAGTTGATGACTGGAAGAGTCTCGTTTCAAATTGTATCGAGCGTATGGACGTGTGCGGGTATGAAGACAACCTAATGAATCTATGAAGCCAGGGGACTGTTCAAGCTGGTGGAGTCTCAGTAATGGTGTGGGGTGTGTGCAATTGAAGTGATATGGAACCCCTCATATGGCTAGATACGACTCTTACAGGTGAGACATACGTAATCACCCCTATCTGATCACCATCATCCATTAATGTCGATTGTGCATGCCGACGGTCTTGGGCAATTCCTGCAGGACAATGCGACATCCCACACGTCCAGAATGGCTACAGAGTGGCCCCAGGAACACTCTTCTGAATTAAAACACTTCCGCTGGCCACCAAACTCCCGAGACATGAACATTATTGAGCATGTCTAGGATATATTGGAACGTGCTGTTCAGAAGTGATCTCCTCCTCCTCGTACTCTTCCGGATTTATGCAAAGCCCTGCAGGATTCATTGTGTCAGTTCTCGCCAGCTCTACTTCAGACATAAGTCGAGTCCATGCCACGTCGTGTTGCGGCACTTCTGTGTGCTCGCGGGGGCCCTACTGGATATCTGGATGTCATATCCATAATTATTTCAGCAATAGAAAAATGTGTTTTTTTATGTTGACCTTGAGTCGTGCTTACCTTTCTGCCTTGTTCTTGGTCGTTACCTGTGGCACGCCAATCGTCTACGCACTGAGAGGAAGAGGTACGCCGCTTACTGCTGGCGCCTGGTAAGCCGGCACACCCGCCACACAGTAGTGGCCTGTGGGTTGCCGTCCTGCCAGACGCCTGCAGCAGACGCTGCCCGACCTCATTGTGGCATCGCTGTAGTCAGAACGATGTCTTCATCGCCAGATACAACCGGCATTACTTCGCATCCGCGAAGCCACGTGACGCTGTCCACTTCTTCCTAGCCACAGGTCGGACGGGCTTCATTGGACCGCCGTGTCAGCTCTTTGGCAGTATATACACCTATTCAAAAAAGCAGATAAAAATTCACTTGATGCCTTCCTGAGAGATAATCTCTACTCTTTCAACAAGAACGATATATGTGCAGACCAGGTGTGGTTTCATTTCAGAGAAGTAATATCGACATCAATGAAGAGATTTGTACTAAATACATTTAACAAACGATGGAGCTGATCCCCCTTGGTATACAAAACGAGGCAGAACACTATTGCAAAAGAACGAAAAAATCATGCCAATTTTAAAGGAGCCTAAAATCTCCAAGACTGGCGATCTTTTACAGAAGCTCGAAAGTTAGAGTGGACGTCAATGCGATATTCTTATCATAGTTTCCACAACGAAACTTTATCTTAAGACCTGGCAGAAAATCCAAAGAGATTCAGGTCGTATGTGAAGTATGTTAGCGGCAAGAAACAATCAACGCCTTCTCTGCACGATAGCAATGGAGATACTATCGAAGACAGTACTGCCAAAGTAGAGTTACTAAACACAGCCTTCCGAAATTCCTTCACCAAACAAGACGAAGTAAGTACTCCAGAGTTCGAATGAAGAGAGTGAATGAGTAACTTAGAAGCAGATATCCCCGGAGCAATGAACCAGCTTAAATCACTTAATGAAAGCAGGTCTTCTGGCCCATACTTATTATATTCTTTTCAGAGTATGCCGATGCAATAGATCCACACTTAACAATCATATACAACCGCTCGCTCGACGAAAGATCCTTACCCAAAGACTGAAAAGTTGCGCAGGGTACACCATTATCCAAGAAAGGTAGTAGGAATAATCCACTAATTTACGAGCCCATATCATTAACATCGACATGTACCAGGATTTTGGAACATATGTTCGAACATTATGAATTACCCCTAAGAGAACGATTTATTGACCCACAATAAACACAGATGTAGAAAACGCCTTTCATGTGAAACACAACTAGCTCTTTACACACATGAAGTATTGAGTGCCATTGACTAGAGATTTTATACTGATTCCGTATTTCTAGGTTTCCAAAAGGCTTTTGACACTGTACCACGCAGGCCGCTTATAATGAAATTGCTTGTTTACTGAATATCGTCTTAGTTACGTGACTGTATTCGAAATTTCCTGTTAGAGACGTCACAGTTCATAGTAACTGAGCAAAGGTTATCGAGTGAAACAGGAGTGATTTATGGCGTTCTCTAGGGCAGTGTTATAGGACCTTTCCGGTTCCTTATCTATATAACCGATTCAGGAGACAATCTGAGCAACCGTCCTAGAGTGTTTTCACGTGATGCTGTCGTTTATCGTCTAGTAAACCCATCAGAAGATCAAAACAAATATCAAAACGATTTAAAAAATATATCTGAATGGTGCAAAAATTGGCAATTGACCCCAAATAATGACAAATGTGAATTCATCCACATGTATGCTGAAAGGAATCCGTTAAACGTCGGTTACACAATATATCAATCTAATCTGAAGGCCGTAAATTCAACTAAATACCTTGGAATTAGTATTACGAACAATTTAATTTGGAAACAACATTTATAAAATGTTCTGTGGAAGGCAAACCAATGACTGCGTTTTATTGGGAGGTCAGATCTACTAGACTGCACACACACCACTTGTCCGTCCTCTTTTGGAGAACTGTTGCGCGGTCTGGGATCTTTACCAGATAGGATTAATGGAGTTCAAAGAAGAGCAGCACGTTTTGTATTGTCGCGAAGTAGGGGAGACAGTGTTACGGACATGATACAGGATTTGGGATGGCCACCATTAAAACAAATGCGTTTTTCATTGCCGTGGAATCTTCCCACCAAATTTCAATCACCAGCGTTCTCCCCCGAATGTGAAAATATTTTTTCGACACAAACCTAGTATGGAGAAACGATCATTATAATAAAATAAGGAAAATCAGAGCTCACAGCGAAAGATACTGGTTATCATTTTTTCCGCGCGATCTTCGAGAGTGGAATAATAGAGAATTAGTGTGAAGGTGGTTCAATTAATCCTCTGTCAGGCGCTTAAGTGTGATTTTCAGAGTATCAATATAGATGTACAATGCCAAAGACACTAGTACACCTGCCTAATATCGTGTAGGACCCCCACGAGCAAGCGGGAGTGGCACAACACGACGTGGCACGGATACGACTATCTTCAGTGTAGATGTGGATGCAGATGTAGATAACGCCGAGCCTGATATCGAGTCTGATTCCTAGAACTGATGAGTCCACAACACAGAGCAGTATTTAGAGAGCCTAAGGAAAGTACAGAAGCAATTACCACCAGGGTTGAGGTTGATTTTAAAACCCGAGCATGAAAACTACTTACCTTTTTATTTGAAGGTAGTCACAGTATAGGCGAGAAATGACGGAGTAAAAGTTTACATTTCCATTTCTATACCAGCATTAGGGAAACAAGCACATTACAAGTGCTACATGCAGCTCTCTCATTAATTGCGATACACAAGGGAAGATATGTAGAAATGGAGGAAGCAAAGTTACAAAAATGCTACTGAGGAAAAATAACAGTCTGCGCGAATATGGTAATAGGAAAGGGGCAGGACTCCTGTGCTGTGGTGTTCCTAATGGGACAAAAGGAGGTAAGAGAATGCAACAAAGAAATGACTGAGCTGTAATTGTACTTTTCAGCAGGTCGAAGCACATTGGTTGTACCCTGCCTTCGACAAGAGGATAGTAGTGGCTAGTTGTTTGGAGCAGGGGACTCTTACATCAGAAAAGAGGCTAGCATTAAATGGGATTGGGTTGTTATCAAATGGAACAGTGTGCAAGGTAATAAGGCCTACTTTCGAACTGCCCACCACTATTTCAGAGATAGCTCATCCTAATATTTTGCAGCCTCGTTCGTATTGTCCACAGGAGCCCATAGAAGTGCTACCTGCTGCAAATCTTAACCAGCTTAAGTCAAACTCTAAGACCAGAATTAATGCAGTCTATAAACACACTTCAGAACTTGCACATGGGACGAATCTCCTTGGAAACCTTATTCCAGAATGCAAATTTATGTCCGAAATATCAGGACTGGAAAGAGATAATATTATCTGTTGTCCTGCCAACCAACAGCACTTGTTCTGCTGAGTGTAATCCTCATTTTGGTACATAGAAAATGAAGCACATTCGGATTCCAGTCGATTGTATACCCAGAACGTAAAATTGGTGGAAGGAAGATAAACGCACAAGGGGGTAGTATTGAGGATAACTGATTCATTTTAACTTGTAAGTTTGGAATAGAGAGATGTTATTGTGTGAAGTCTAATAATGAAATAAGTTCCATAGTGTTTGTGTAAAGGAGCAACACAACGGGGCCCTGCAGAAATGTGTAAGATTAAGTGATAGGGTTAAGGAAACCAATTGTTAGAATAATTCTTAAGAGGAAAATCGGGGCCAGAAGGACTGTCACCATGAAAGGATAATCCAGTTTGGTCATCCGAGGGACCGGATCTTGATGAAAAGGAGGGCAATGTAGCTTATCGATCGTATTCGGTCGAAAGGTACACCAGAGAAACAATGAGTTGCAGCACAGACAGCTGCAGGCAGGCGAGAGTGTTACGGGTCGCAGAGCAAAACACCACTGATAGACGTTGCAAAGCAAAGCCAGCTGGGCCCAGTATAGGAACAGTCTACATTGTAGTAAGTTAGTCAAAAGATGGAAGCTTTTACTAACTTGTCACTAGAAGTGTTTAGTGTGTGGCTTAAGATCTAACCAAACATGTTGTTGTTGTTGTTGTTGTCGTTGTTGTGGTCTTCAGTCCTGAGACTGCTGCTCTATCCTGTGCAAGCTTCTTCATCGCCCAATAACTATTGCAGACTACATCCTTCTGAATTTGCTTTGTGTATTCATCTCTTGGTCTCCCTCCCGGTCCCTTCTTCTTGTCAAGTTGTGCCACAAACTTCTCTTCTCCCCAATTCTATTCAGTACCTCCTCATTAGTTACGTGATCTACCCACCTAATCTTCAGCGTTCTTCTGTAGCACCACATTTCGAAAGCTTCTATTCTCTTCTTGTCTAAACTATTTATCGTCCATGTTTGACTTCCGTACGTGGCTACACTCCATACAAATATTTCAGAAATGACTTCCTGACACTTAAATCAATACTCGATGTTAACAAATTTCTCTTCTTCAGAAATCCTTTCCTTGCCATTGTCAGTCTACATTTTATATATTCTCTGCTTCGACCATCATTAGTTATATTGGTCCCCAAATAGCAAAACTCCTTTACTACTTTAAGTGTCTCATTCCCTAATCTAATACCCGCAGCATCACCCGACTTAATTTGACTACATTCCATTATCCTCGTTTTGCTTTCGTTGATGCTCATCTTATACACTCCTTTCAAGACACTGTCCATTCCGTTCAACTGCTCTTCCAAGTCCTTTGCTGTCTGGCAGAGGTGGACAAGAATATCTTGGTCATTGCATTTGGCCTCCCAGATCACCAGACGTCTCACTTTGCGATTTGTTTTCTCTGTGGTGGTACATAGAAGACAGTCTTTGTCCCACCTACGTCACCTAACTCTTGAAGAGTTAAGAAATCGAACTGTTAAAGCTGTCGATTCAATAAACATGGACCTGTAGAGTGGTGTGTGGAAGGAAATGCACTACCGTCGCGTTTCATGCAACACATGGTGATCATGTTGAGGGTATTGTATAGTGCCTGAGAGAACAGAAAAATCTGAACCTTCCTCCAACCAGTGACATGCGCAATTTGTTTGTATCTTACATAGTTTGTCTTTAATAAACAACTGAAACTTGCTCTTTCTGTTTGAATACCTTGTATTCGTTTTGAAGTTTTTTACCTCTTGGCCGGCCAGAGTGGCCGAGAGGTTCTAGGCGCTACAGCATGGAACTGCGCGACCCCTACGGTCGCAGGTTCGAATCTTGCCTCGGGCATGGATGTGTGTGATGTCCTTATGTTAGTTAGGTTTACGTAGTTCTACGGTCTAGGTGACTGATGACCTCAGAAGTTAAGTCCCATAGTCCTCAGAGACATCTGTAGCATTTTTATCTCTTGTTTTAATTTGAACGAATAGTTTCGGAACGACCTGTATACATCCAGTCTGTGCGTTAGTGGAATCTGTATAAAAATCCTTACAGTAGGTCCTTAGTCTTTAGATACAGATGAAAGGGTGAGTGGGGGGGGGGGGGGGGTTGGGGACTGGAGTTTATAGTACGTATGGATTAGTTCAAAATGTATGGGAATCGTTAATCAGATCATCTGATCGAATATTGGAGCGAACTTGACCGAGTTCTGGATTTCCATGATATTTCGAAATACCTTCAAGAACAGAACATTTAATTTTTCTTTCAATGGCAGCTTGATTCACAGTAGGACGGCAACAACTCCCGCTGATTTGCGATTCGATGTGTAAAGATATCTTTGTATTTTTTCCGACGACATAAAGAGTGTTACAGGAAAGAGCCATGTAGGGGCGACGAAGGTATTCGTAGAATTCTTCTACTAGTGCAAATCATGAGTATGAAATATAAGTTTAAGTGTAACGAAGTTTTTCTAAAGCTTTTTGTCTGGAGCTTACCTTTGTATGGAGGTGAAACGCAGACAAGGAGATAGAAACTTTTGAAATGTTGTGCTACAGAATAATGCTGCAGATTACATGGGCAGATTGACCAACAAATGTAGATGCACTGAATCGAAGTGGGGAAAAAAGAAATTTATGGAGCAACTTTGTACAATAAGGGATCTGTTGACAGGGCACATTCTGAGGCGTTAAGGAATCGTCAGTTTGGAATCAGAAGGAAGGGCGGTGGAGTCTTAAGACTGAGGAGGGAGATCAAGGCTTCAACACAATAAGCAGGTTCATACGGGTGAATGTTGTAGAGTTACACTATGCGATTAAAAGTGTCTGGACACCCTGAAATATACAGTTTCTCATATTAGGAGCATTCTGATGCCACCTGCTATCAGGTACTCCATATCAGCGACCTCAGTAGTCATTGGACGTCGTGAGAAAGCAGAAAGGCGCGCTTCGCGGAACTCACGGACTTCGAACGGGGTCAGGTGATTGCGTGTCCCTTGTTTCATACGTCTGTACGCGAGATTTCTACACTCCTAAACATCCCTAGGTCCACTGTTTCCGATGTGGTAGTGAAGTGGAAACGTGAAGGGACATGTACAGCACAAAATCCTACAGGCCGACCTCGTCTGTTGACTGACAGAGACCGCCGACAGCCGAAGAGGGTCGTAATGTGTAGTAGGCAGACACGTATCCAGAGCATCACACAGGAATTTCAAACTGCATCAGGATACACTGCAAGTACTATGACAGTCAGGGTGGACGTCAGAAAAGTTGGATTTCGTAGTTGAGCGGCTGCTCATAAGCCACTCATCACGCCTGTAAATGCCAGACGACGCCTCGCTTGTTGTAAGGAGCGTAAACATTGGACGTTTGAACAGTTGAAAAATGTTGTATGGAGTGACGAATCACGGTACACAATGTGGCGATTCGATGAAAGGGTATGGGTATAGCGAACGGCAGCGTGTGTAGTGAAAACAGTAAAATTCGAAGGCGGTGGTGTTATGGTAATGTCGTGTTTTCATGGAGGGGGCTTGCACCCCTTGTTGTTTTGCGTGGAACTATCACAGCACAGGCCTACATTGATATTTTTAGCACCTTCTTGCTTCCCACTGTACGAAGTGCACTTCGGGGAAGGCGAATGCATCTTTCAACACGATCGAGCACCTGTTCATAATGCACGGCCTTTGGTGGAGTGGTTACACGACAATAACATCCCTGTAATGGGCTGGCCTGCACAGAGCCCTGGCCTGAATCCTACAGAACACTTTTGGGATGTTCTGGAACGCCTACTTCGTGTCAGTCCTCACAGACCGACATTAATACCTCTACTCAGTGCAGCACTCCGTGAAGAATGGTCTGCCATTCCCCAAGAAACCTTCCAGCACCTGACTGAACGTGTGTGCGAGAGTGGAAGCTGTCATCAAGACTAAGGGCGGGCCAACACCGTATTGAATTCCAGAATTACCGTTGGAATGCGCCACGAATTCTTAAGTCATTTTGAGTCAGGGGTGCGGATACTTTTGATCACATAGTGTATGTAGAGACGAAAAGGTTTACTCAGGCTAGCGTGGAGAGCTGCATCACACCAGTGTTCTGTATGAATATTAGGTCAACAACTGCAAAATTTAAACATGCTTCAAATGGCTCTGAGCAGTATGCGACTTAACTTCTGAGGCCATCAGTCGCCTAACTAACCTAAGGACATCACACACATCCATGCCCGAGGCAGGATTCGAACCTGCGACCGTAGCGGTCGCTCGGTTCCAGACTATAGCGCCTAGAAGCGCACGGCCAAATCGGCCGGCTAAACATAAGGAAAACTGTGCAGTGAGAGTAGTAGATGACATCTGCGCGCATGTGCCACATAGCAGAGGAAGGAAGTGTCACGGGGTGCAGTGCGGGATGCCTGCCTGCCCAGGCGTCGCTCACATGCGGATCGCTCTATTTTATTCAAATTGACACGGTGTGTAGGGCATGGCTACGACGTCAAACCAATTACGTAAGCAGGAAGAAGCAACTCTCCCAGTTTTTGAGAAAATCGAGTTTGAAAATTATGCTCGTGCTTATATGCTTTACATGGTAACGAGTACTCAAGGAGTCTGCAGCCGAGCGAGAAAGAGCTTAGTTTCATGAGCGCGACCTCGTTGTATCGAATCTCGCTGCCCCCTTTATTTTAATTCTAAAGTAATCCTGACAACAGATTCATTATGACGGTGCAGGACAAAGAGAGAGCTTCTAGAGCAGATTGCATAAAATTCATTCAACTGTACACCATCAGATTATGTGGAATGATTTATACTACAGCAGTCACTTTTTACTAATGTTTTATTAGCTGGATGCATTTCGGCAGCATGCAGTCATCATCAGGTGCATTATACAGTTACTTATACATCAGCTGATAGGTTATGTACATTAGCTGTGTGTGCCAGTGGGGTTAAGAAACGAAAAATAAAACTGTGTGGAAGCATAAATCTGTTACAGTGTGTACATTACGTGAATAGTATGATTAGGTAATATATTTCTACATCTACTTACATTTCTGTTGGTGATTTAATTTACCTGTTACTGTTCTCTGTGTGCCGTAATGGCTCAGTGGGAGAGGTCTATTCGAGATAGAGTCGTCGCTCTCACTGAACAAGGAGGACGTTCCCTGAGAGAAGCTGGCAGATGGTATGGCGTCCACATACCACTGCAACGAGATGGTGGAGGACCTGTCTTGAAAGAGGCACCACCAACAGCGCTCCTGGCCCAGGCAGGAGAGAGGGGCTCACAGCAGGAAGACAGGGACCTATTGTCTACGAGATAATCCCTTTCTGAACTCGAAGCAGTTGCGGCGGGAGACGAACTTCCCCGGCTCCAGTGACACTATTCGCCGAAGGCTGAGGGACACTGGACTGCATGCACGACGATCCGCCGTGAAACAAGAGCTCAGCGAAGACAACGTTTTATACCGCCTAACATTTGCGGAGCTCCATCTGAGGGCGTCGTGGGACAACGTCATTTTCACTGTGAGAAGGTGTTTTCCACCAATAACGACGGTCCACGAATCGTTTATAGGTCGCAAGGGACTCGCCATCGACGTGAATATGTAACCACGACGAGAAGAAGTGGCAGGCTATCTGTTACCTGCTGGGGTTGGATTTCTGCGAGAGGGTCGGGAATTATTCACAGAATAGAAGTAACTCTGGACAGCGCGCAGTATGCCCACATATTGGAAAATGTGATGATTCCGTCAGTGCGAATGCTGTACGCAAAGGGGACGTCACATTGGAAGAGGACCATTTCCCATTCACAAGTCTGCTTTTGTTCAGCAGCGGCTCTCCACTATTGGCGTCAACGTCATGGACTGGCCGCCACGGACGGCTGATATGAACCCCGCTGAAAACATGTGGGCTGAGGCCGCTAGAACATTAACAAAGAACTGGCCACGAAACCAATCAGCTACTGCGAACGCTCTTTGGGACTGCGTCCTGGAAACCTGGAAGGAAGTCGCTTCTTCAAGCTGTTACGTCCGATGGCTTATACATTCTATGCCAAGACGAATGACAGAAGTACAAAATAATGAAGGATTCTGAATTGCGATCACCAGCGACGATATGTTGTGGATTCAACTTCTAGCCGGCAGAGTATTTTCCATCACATCATTCAAAGTACTAACATGCCACTCCTAGGTATTATTAGAATAGAATTTGATAGTTAAAGTGTCTGCATTGCCACGTGTGCGGGGTATGAGTTTCTTTCAGCAGAGAACTTTTCGTCGCCTGATGTCTAGCTAAACATGCGCACATCTCGGTACTGGTGAAACAACAACAGCTATTTATCGTCTGTTCCTGACTAGAAAACGACGGCGCTAGATGCTGCGTTCGAATCCCAGTCAGGCAAAAACAATTCTATCGTCATTTAAGGTTCCAACGTCTTGCTATTGGTGAAAACGTTTGTTATTTTACTTCTGTTTTTACGTACCTCGTTAACAATCCGATTAGGTGCTGAGTTCACATCCCTGTCACAAGCTTTACATGATGGTTCAAATGGCTCTGAGCACTATGGGACTTAACTACTGAGGTCATCAGTCCCCTAGAACTTAGAACTACTTAAACCTAACTAACCTAAGGACATCACACACATCCATGCCCGAGCAGGATTCGAACCTGCGACCGTAGAAGTCTCGCGGTTCCAGACTATAGCGCCTAGAACCGCACGGCCACTCCGGCCGGCCCTTACATGGTGGCATTTCAATTTTAAACATGAACATACCTTGTTCCTTGTGAATGACACCATATTAAACGTCGTTGGGGGTAGTTCCCAGGAACGTAACTGTAATGACAGCATTCCCTGTTCAGTACAAACATTTTCGTCATTTATTTTCAGGAGCTGAATTGATAACTGATACTGGTGCAAACGTCTATACTTCACGTCTCTTTATGCCTAGTGATCGGGTCTCAATAAGGCACAAACAAAGCTTAGCTTAGTTAGCAATGGCTATAGGTGCTGGGTTTGAATCCAGGTCTAGAACGACGACGTTGGTCATGTCATTTAAAGGTCAAATTTGTGTACACGTAGCTGTTGATGTGCTACGAGAACAATGATATTACTGGTGATTCGCTGTTTGTTACTGGTTCGTCCAATATCCAGTTTCCAGAGTCACTCGCCGTTGAGCGACGTTCAGCACACGGATGGAAAACCCTTTCGGGAGCGAAAAACTTTTTTCCAGTTGCCATACAGCAGGGCCGGCCAGGAATCCTGCACGCGTGCGGTGCTCCTGCACGTGTGCAACTTCCGGGTCACAGCGTGCGCGCCGCAGCCGTCAGTGTTCATGTAGTGCATGTGTCTACCCACAGATGTCGCTTTATCCACTTGCTGGGATACTCTGCACCGGCGCATTCTAGTGCTCTTCCCGCAGCTTGCAAGCCAACCGTGGAAAGGTATTTCGTGTATTAAACATTTAAAATACTGTCACAGTCTACTCATTGAGACGTCTACTTTTATGTTAACAGTTTAACCCAGTAAGAAAAGTAATACAGTTAACAACCGTGGGTTTTTATTAAGGCAGCTTGACTGACGGCACGTAAATACGAGTAATGTTTTTGATCTAGTATTTAAGAAAGAGAGCACTTAACGACTTCCAACGAACCTTATTCATGATTTCAAATAACATTAAACTAATGCAAGGTTTCCTATAACTAATTCTCGGTGACCTCTCGATGATTACCTGTTATTTCAATACCATTATTACTACATCTTTCATCAGCTCCGTCTGAAATCTGCATAATAACCAACAATTAGAAGAATGTTACGTTTTATCGACTTCAGCTGAGCGTAGCCCTTCACACATAAAAAAAACCTAAATGTAAGTATACATTGGAACAATCGGTTTAATGACCAAGTTTCCTGATAATAATGTAACATGGAGCAGAAGAAGGCGCTAATGCACAGTTAGTCAACAATTTTTAATTATGAAAGGAATAAATCCAAACACGTTTATCACTGGTCATGAGAAATGATAATCGAGTTGATGTGTCTCATCCATTTTCTTAAGGACATTTAATTTTGCTTGCCGTTCTTCACTCTTGAGCACACTACACTCGTCTTTGTGATATGTATTGTAGTGTCTTTCGTTTGAAAACTTACGCTGGCCGCCTATTATTCGGCGGCATAGCAAACACTGTGAGTTTTCGCCAACGGCTACAAAAAATAATTGCAGTTCCCAGTCATTTTTAAACGACTGAGAACACAGATCTCCCGTCCTTTGCTTTTCCACAGTACCTGTAATTTCTCAATACTTCTCTGTTGAGGTTACGGTCGCCAGGGGCAAACGAGACTGGGTATGTTGCGCTCATGCTTGTACCACAGAAACGGAGAAGTGTAGCCGCCGCCGTTCACTTAGGACACACGTCTAATAACAGATGTCGCTGTCGCGCACATGTGCAGCACTTCCGCACGTCTGCACACTGTGCAGTGTTTGGCCGACACTGCCATACAGCTTTGTGACTCCATATATTGTCTCAAGTATTAATTTTGACTAAGGATTACTGTACGATATATGTAAAATAATCCGTTTTCTCAAAATTTTGTCCGCATTTCGTGGTCGTCCGGTAGCGTTCTTGCTTCCCGCGCCCGGGTTCCCGGGTTCGATTCGTGGCGGGGTCAGAGATTTTCTCTGCCTCGCGATGACTGGGTGTTGTGTGCTGTCCTTAGGTTAGTTAGGTTTAAGTAGTTCTAAGTTCTAGGGCACTGATGACCATAGATGTTAAGTCCCATAGTGCTCAGAGCCATTTGAACCATCAGAACTTCTGGAATTTCACTTGTTGTAATTAAGGTTTATTTATGAGTGTTATGGGGTGTCTCATCGCTAAGAACGTGTTTTATAATATGTATTGTATGACGATATTAGTGACGCTTAGACTGACTTCCACAAAGACCTTTGGTCTCTAGTAGTCTCTTGCGGTACCCATTGTAGTCAAACAACTGTACCCCACGGGGTTTTGGTGTTTAGAGGACCTGCAACACAGCTACGTTATGTTGGTTGTATTTGGTAGTGACCCACGTTTTGCTTTCAAGTGCATATAACCTATCAGCTGATGTATAAGTAACTGTATAATGCACGTGATGATGGCAGCATGCGGCCGAAATGCATTGTGCTAATAAAATATTAGTAAAAAGTGACTGCAGCACTATAAATCATTCCAAATAATCTTATAATGCAGTCGCAGACCTCAAACAACATCCATATAACATTTGTAAATTTCAAGATTTTAAACATCGCTGAACCAGCAACTGTTGAAATTCTTCACGATAAAGGATGGCAGCCAAAACAGTTGCAGTTAATTATTGACGACGCCTTTGGCACAATTATTTTATTAATCTCCATTGCATGATGTAATTTAGGATTTTTAACTTCTGATGAAGGTATATTTATTTATACCGAAACGTTGGTCAAGAATTTTAATAAATTATTATCCTGCATTTATTTTAGCTGATATCCTTTATCGTGATGGATAAATTTAAATGTAACAATCCATGCGAGGCAAAGAGGTTAATATACAGTTAGAAAAGCATGGAAATGAAGCTCCTCAAAACTACAGCTAACTTATAGTTCAACAAGTAATGCAAACAACTAAACATTACTCCCATATACATAAAGATTAATATTGGCAACAACACCTCTGCAACAAGCCGAAAAATAAAACAAAGAGCTGAGAAATACTGGCTGGAATCTGAAATCAAGCATCTTCACAAAAAGAAAGACCTACTCAACAGGAAACTTATGAACATACAGCCAGCATTAGCCAATTATTTTAACAACTACACCCCAATAATAATTATAGATGAAATAACCATTCCTGCAACTAATGCATATATGAAGATCAGTCATAAATAGTCGTAAAAATCGAAAAATTAAAAAATGATCAGTTAAAAGGGTATAACAAAAGTAATAATGCAATGCACACACATAATTTTTACGATAGATTATCAATCAGACAGAGATAATATTCACAGATAGAGAAAACAACATGCTAAACAAAGGGCTCAAAATATAATATACAACCTGGACTAAACCCTAAATTCATAAAAGATATTATCGTTGCAACAAAAAATGCCACAGATATAGCAGAGTTAAATAACAACGAAAGACTATGAAGGCTATGAAAGCCATAAACAATGAACTAAACAAACAATAAACAAGTTATAACGCTCACAAGGAGGACAGAAAAACACACAGAGATATAAACAGAAAGCTAAGTAACCATAACGCTATTATAATTAAGGCAGACAAAGGAAATACATTATGTATATTGAAAGAAGTAGAATACATAATTAAACCATTAGATTTCTTTACTGAAAATGGCATCACTGAAATACGAAAAGACCTAACAAAAGCATTCCAGACAAAACTCAAATCACATCTAAAAAAAAAAAACACACAATTCCTGCTAGCTGGCAGTGAAAAGAAATATAGCACTATCATGAATCCTTGGGCACCAAAGCTAAGATCACAACCAAAGATACATAAAGAAGGCTGTCCAATTCGGCCAACTGTCAACTCAAGAAACAGCCCAGGTTACAAAATAACAAACAAAAAAATCTTAACCAGATTCCAACTAAGACCTACACGTACATTAAAAACTACTCAGTAAAAATCGATCAGCAGCTAACAGACCAAATTAAAAACGTCAACGTTCCCTATTCAGCCCAACTTGTATCTTTTGACATTACAAACCTATACACTAACATCCCTACCACTGAAACACTCAAAATCATCATGCCAAACCTCATAAAACACCAAAAACTATCATTTTCCGAAATTATTGAATCCATGGACCTCCTTGAACTAGTACTAAGCTACAACTATTTTACATTTAATAGTAAAATCTACATGCAGCATAGAGATGCAATGGACTCAAGCGTAACTGGTACAAAAGCCAACATATACATTAACCACTCTGAGCAAAAGACTCTTGCTAAAAAATCAAGCTCTATGGATAAAATCATTTACTATAAACGTTATGTTGATGATACATTACTACTGGTAGATGGTGACACAAATGATATTAACTACATACCCGACACAGTCAATAAACAAGATCGAAATATAAAATTCACATTGGAATATGAGAGCAATGGTAGCATCAATTTTCTTGATCTAAACATCAGTAAAGAATACAACTCACACATCTTCAAAGTTTACAGGAGGGCAACAAAAACAAATACCACCATACACAACTCATCCTGTAACGCCATAGCACACAAGCTTGCTGCATACAGAGCACTTGTTAACAGAGCCAACAATTTATCAATGGATAAACATGAACATCTTGATGAGCTCAACATAATAAAATAAATGCCTTCAGCTAATGGCTATGATGAGGTATTAATTGATTACCTTACGCAAAAAAGGAGAAACAATAATAAACCACCTTCCACACATGAAATGAAAAAGAAATCCATGGCTTGGATACCTTTCACAGGCAAACTCTCCTATAAAATTCTCAGACCACACGGTATTAACATTGACTTTGCAACGCATAACAAACTGCAACATACACTGAGACACAATATATGCAAACAGACAGATACACTCACAATCAGGCATCTATAAAATAGTATATAATACCTGCAGATCCCTCTATACAGGCCAAACTGGGAGAGACTTCCAAACAAGATATAATGAGCATATGAATGTTTACCACACCAACAATTACAATAGGTCAGCAGTAGCCACCCACATAAAAGACACAGGCCACCCATTCCATGATACTGTGAATGATCTTCATATATTACATAAAAAGAATAAGGGACACCAAATGGACTTATATGAAGAACTGGAAATTTTCATTCATGTCACTGCACATGGAAATGTATTATTAAGTGATAAGCTTGAAAGTAATAATGTTAACTTCTTCAAAAACTTCTCCAACATTAAATGTTTATTTCATTGACAGTTTTCGTTAAGCATCCGTGTAACATCCTCCATATTGCCAACAGATCTAGATAATAAAAGTCCTCATCTTCACTACAGGTACATACAACTTTGTTTGAAATTGTCAGTAGTTTAGTTTAGAACTATCTAGAAAGACATTAAAAATCTTTGAAACTATAAGTTGTTTATCTTAGATTTTAAAACTCTTTGGAAAGATGTAAACAGATGTTTGTCAAAATGTTAAGTTGTGATTTACCTGTTACTGTTCTCTGTGTGCCAGAAAATGAAATCACCAACGGAAATGTAAGTAAACTTAGTAGTATACTACCTAATCATGTTATTCACATAACGTACGCACTGTAACAGATTTATCCTTCCACACAGGTTTATTTTTCGATTCGTGACCCCACTGGCACACAAAGTTAACGTACAGTCGTGGACAAAACGAGAGAGACCCCTCTCATTTTCGTTATGCTGATCCGCACAGCTTTAAAGTCTGCTACACAGCATAACAGGCAAGGCGACCAAGTGCTGCCAACATACTATGCACAGGCGCGAAATTGAAAAACTATCCGAATTTTCTCAGACTGTTTTCAATCATGTGTGACTATATTAATGCTGATTAGTGTGTTAAATACAACACGTAAATATAAGATACAAATGAAAGAAGAAACGCTAATTATTATGAACTGTACTAATAAAAATAAATTTCAGCTTATCGAGATAAGATAACTGTTTTAGTAAGACAAAGTACCCCAGATCGTTACGAATTAGCAAAACGGGTTTTAAGGACTGGGTAGACAGACAGACGATCAAGAATGTGACACTAGTAGGGTTCCATTTTTACCGACAGGTGACGAAATCCTAACAACGAAAATGGCTACGACCGTTACTGAAGATGTTCTAGTTGCATTCGATACATCAGCATATCACTCGTAGCTATGCTTTAGATCCAAATCACGTTTACAGGGATGCAAATAAAATCCATTTGCCTGTACACGTGGTAATTCAGATCCCAGTATTAATGCCACCGCGTTTCAGAAGTGTGAGCATTCCCATTGCTGGCTAGCTTAAGAAATACTTCGGCTAATGAACGTTTTCTGGCTGTGGCGAGTGCAACGGAGAATTCAAAATATTGTAGAATACGTTTGGCAGCTATGTAGCCGTTTATTTCCTGGGGTGGTGCAAAATTATCCTACTAAATTTACTCGCTAATAAAAATATTTTGTTATTTCGATAAACATTCCGAATGATTGTCACATAAGCGGTGACAGAAAGGTCGAAAAATTCTTGTTTTTAAGAGTCCAGAAAGCTCTGTGCAACGGAAACTGCAGATCATTTAGCCACTTTCATAGAGAAATTGCCGGCTTATCCAAGTCTGGGGTAATAATAGAGGGCTGTTTGCCTGGGTTGTCTGCTAGCGTAGTAAATCGTGTTTGCTACTGCAAAGGAGGTCTGCTTTGTTTTCGGTTCTAATCTCGATGGAGGCCGATACACTGGCAGTAAAGCAATTTTAAGAAATTCTCGCGCCTCCAATACGTTTTATTGCTACCTTTACTCTGTACCGGCGTCCTGCGGATGTAAATATGAAGATCTTGTAGGATTACATACTTCTTACTGATTACTTTTTCCGGTTCTGTCAATAACTGAATTGACTTACGTTTGGCACTGAATGATTTTTGACTGAATTTCGTTATGAATCTTCACGCATTGCTAAATTTCATGGTGGGTCAGCAACGGTAATCCAGTATGACTGGTCTGGACGTTGACACAGACCGTTTTGCAGCCGAATGCGCGTAATATTTTGCCAATTCATAACCATCTGGGGTACTTTGTCTTACTAAAACAGCTACGTTGTCTCGATAAACTAAAATTCATTTTAATTAGTACAGTTCATATACTAACTAGGGTTTCTTCTTTGATTTACATCTTACATTTACGTGTTGTGTTTAACACACTAATCAGCATAGTCTTACACATGACTGAAAACAGTCTGACAAAGTTCGGATACTCTGTCAATTTCACGCCTGTGCATAGTATGTTGGTAGCACTTGGTCGCCTTGCCTGTTATGCTGTGTAGAAGACTTTAAATCTGTGTGGATCAGCATAACGAAAAGACGAGGGGTCTCGCTAGTTTTGTCGGCGACTGTAGATAATCTATCAGCTGATGTATAAGTAGCTGTATAATGACCTGATAATGGCAGCATGCTACCGAAATGCATTATGCTAGTAAAATATTAGTAAAAAGTGACTGCAGCACTATAAATCATTCCGCATAATCTTATAATACAGTTTCAGACCTCAAACAACATCCATATACCATGAATAAATTTAAATTTAGTACACCATCAGTTGTCTGCTCCAATATACAATGATACGATATGTGGCTGTATTGTAATGGGACTGATGCTGTCATATAGTAAGTAAGCATGCGTCGAAGATGAAGATGAAAGAGCAACATCAGTGAAGCGTGAAGCCTTTTCAGTCGAATGCAGCATCTCTGGTGGGTATAAACAAGTCAGTAACACCTGTTGTATTGTTTTGCTGGAAAAAAGGAATGTGTAATAATAGAACAACGAATTTTCGTGACGTTTCACATGGAAGTTGGTGAAAATGCTACTGATAGCTATTTTTTACTAAAAGAAGCGTATGGCTAAGGCTTTTTATTACGGACGCTAGTGTTTGAGTGCTTTAAGCGTTTCCAAGATGGTCTAAAAGACGATGAAGATCACGTCCGATACGCTCTTCGACATCAAAAACATATGAAAATATCGAAAAGTTAGGTAGTGTGATTCAGCCTGACCGTCGGTTGAGTATTCGATCGTTTGCTGAAACTCTATGAGTTGACAAATAATGAGCAAGGCAAATATTATATAACATGTTAACATAAGAAAAGTATATCCAAAACGAGTAAAAATTCTAACGATCGGACGAAAATAAGCTGGTGAAAATGTTTGTATTGAATAGCACTGATGGTCATCCTGGTTCTTTGAAAACAACGATAAAGTGTGACGAATCTTGGTTTTTCACTTATAATCCAGAAACTAAGCGCCAGTCAATGAACTGAACGGGCCAATGTCACTAAAGCGAAACAAGCTCGAATGAGGAAATCAAGGTTCAAAGTGATGATGATTTCTTTTATATTCACGAAACTGTGTATCTTCACTGGATTCCAAAAGGTCAAACTATTAATCAACGCTCCTACCTTGAGGTTCCTGCTTAGTTCCATGAGAAAATAAGAAAAAAACTGGTCGGATTGAGCAAGAACAAATAATGAGTTCTGCATCAGGGCAATGCAGCGGCCCATACCGAGGTTTCTAGCGAATTACAGTATCGCAGTGTTAGAGCAGCAGCCTTATTCGTCTTACCTAGCACCACGTGACTTTTATCTATTCCTCAGAATATGTTCTAACATTGTACTATAAATCGATGTCAGAGATAATGGAGGGTATTTTTGTGGATCACTTCTACTACTCTTCTTGTAGAGAGTTGAGACCTGTCATTTCTTCCTGTTACTGAACACGGTTTTTTGTTCGAGGGATCTGCGACACAGAATTTGTATGAAAAGTAATGAGACAGAGCATGTGAATCAAAATTTACTGTAGGTATCGCTACAATACCTTAGTACACTTCAATGTATGACCCTCGACAGTCAACAACCGGCTGCATGTGAGATTTCCACGCTTCACACGCTGATGTGAACGCTGAGTCCGGGATGGCCTTCAAAGCCCTGGTCGTGGCGGCTTTTACCTCCTCTAGGGCCCACGACACTGTCCTTTCAGGGAACTTTTTTAGTGTGGGCAACAAAAATAGTCTGCCAGGGCCACATTGGGACTGTAGGGGAGCTGGGGAATTGTTCGAATCCCTCTCCTGGCCAGGTAGCTGTCCATTGTGAAGCAGGTGTGACTGTGTGCGTTGCCGTGATGCGGCTTCCAATCATCGGCGATGGCTGGCCTCATGCGATGGACCCTGATTTTCAGTCTCTTGAGCACTTCGCGTCAAAAAGCACCAAAGACAGTTTGGCCTTGGGGCACAAACTCACGACGAACTACGTCCCTGACGTCATCAGCATGGCTTCCACCTTCGATTTGCTAATGCGAGCTTTTATTCGACGTGGGGATGCTGCAGTGTGCATTCGGCACTCGTGCACTTTGTCTCCGGGTCGTTCTGAAACACCCAGGTTTCGGATCCGCTGATAAAGTTATCTAAAAATTCCTGATCAACTTCACGGCTCTGGACATTGTCTGGGTAGGCATCCACACAGGCTTGCTTTTAAACGTCTGACAAAATCTTCGGGACCATTTTGGCGCAGATCTTCCTCATCGACAGTTGTACATCTACATGTACATACATACGCCGCAATCCACCATACGGTGCGTGGCGGAGGGTACCTCGTACCACAACCAACATCATCTCTCCCTCTTCCACTCCCAAACAGAACGAGGGAAAAATGACTGCTTATATGCCTCTGTACGAGCCCTAATCTCTCGTATCTAATCTTTGTGATCTTTCCGTGAAATATAAGTTGGCGGCAGTAAAATTGTACTGCAGTCAGCCTCAAATGCTGGTTCTCCAAATTTCCTCAGTAGCGATTCACGAAAAGAACGCCCCCTTTAGTCCAGAGACTCCCACACGAGTTCCTGAAGCATTTCCGTAACACTCGCGTGATGATCAAACCTACCTGTAACAAATCTAGCTGCCCGCCTCTGAACTGCATCTACGTCCTCCCTCAATGCGACCTGATACGGATTAAAAACGCTCGAGCAGCACTCAAGAATAGGTCGTATTTGTGTTTTATAAGCGGTCTCTGTGGTGTCATTGCCAGACACCACACTTGCTAGGTGGTAGCCTTTAAATCGGCCGCGGTCCGTTAGTATACATCGGACCCGCGTGTCGCCACTATCAGTGATTGCAGACCGAGCGCCGCCACACGGCAGGTCTAGAGAGACTTCCTAGCACTCGCCCCAGTTGTACAGCCGACTTTGCTAGCGATGTTTCACTGACTGCTACGCTCTCATTTGTCGAGACGATAGTTAGCATAGCCTTCAGCTACGTCA
Organism: Schistocerca gregaria; assembly: GCF_023897955.1. Lineage (NCBI taxonomy): Eukaryota > Metazoa > Arthropoda > Insecta > Orthoptera > Acrididae > Schistocerca > Schistocerca gregaria. The sequence goes on along the minus strand of NC_064928.1, from coordinate 68,533,213 downwards.
TTTGCTACGACCTAGCAAGGCGCCAGTATCCGTACTTTTGATATTGTGAATCATGTACCATAATGAGCGACGTTCTTCATTAATGGATTAAAGTTAAGTATTCCACTAGCTACGTCCGTTTTTCTCAATTCCAATTTCTTTGTCATGTTCCAGACCTCACGCCCGTCTTCGTGAGCAGAGACGCGTGCATTTCGGCCTCCTTTAGAAAAACACGGTTGGCTCTCCTGCCAACCACAACAGTCTCCTTTACAGATGAATCACATCTTCCCAAAATTCTACCAATGAATCGGAGACGACTATCCGCCTTCCGCACAACTGCCATTACATGCTTGTCCCACTTCATGTCGCTCTGCAATGTTACACCCAAATATTTAATCGACCTGACTGTGTCACGCGCCACACTACTAATGGAGTATTCAGACATTACGGAAATCTTTTTCCTGTTCATCTGCATTAATTTACATTTATGTATATTTAGAGTTAGCTGCCATTCTTTACACCAATCACAAATCCTGTCCAAGTCATCTTGTATCCTTCTACAGCCACTCAACGACGACACCTTCCCGTACACCACAGCATCATCAGCAAACAGCCGCACATTGCTATCCACCCTATCCAAAAGATCATTTGTGTAGATAGAAAACAACAGCGGACCTACCACACTTTCCTGGGGCACTCCAGATGATACCCTCACCTCCGATGAACACTCACCATCGAGGATAACGTACTGGGTTCTATTACTTAAGAAGTCTTCGAGCCACTCACATACTTGGGAACCAATCCCATATGCTCGTATCTTAGTCAGGTGTCTGCAGTGGGGCACCGAGTCAAACGCTTTCCGGAAGTCAAGGAATGTGCCATCCGTCTGATGCCCGTCATACCTCTTCCGTGGTCATCCTGTGAACTCTCCCTTTATCAAGTCTGGCGCCGTCCGCTATCGCCGTGACACTCACCTCACGGTCGGTGCGGTGCTCAGTAAAACCCGCACACGTTCGACGTTTCCGTCAGTTTGGCCGGCTGTCGGCCGTCTGGAGCGCTCCTCGTCCTCACCGCTGTACCGGCCCTCTTTAAGGAATTCCCCTACCTGAAAACCTAGGCTTTTGACAGGCAGTCATCGCCGTATGTTTCCGTACCCAATTTTTCTAGCTTCACACAAAATTTGATGGCGTAACGTTGCTCGATAGTTTACAGCATGTTGCACCATCACCGACTTTGCGACGCGTCTGCTCAACGCGCGATGCTGCCGAGACAAGAGCCCTGAGACGCAGCGCGTTTTCGGCCAGACACCCCCCACCAACGAGCGCGCGCTGCTAAGTGCAGTCGCTCAGCAAAAAATCAGTCTCATTACTTTTTATACGAACCCTGCAGACCACAGTTCAAAGAGGGATAACACAGCTGCAAATTCATTCAGAATTTGAAAGGAATTTAATTTCAAATATAGTACACGACTTGCCATTAAAATTGTTATCCGAAGAAGAGATGCAGATGATAAACGGGTATTCATTGGACAAATATATTATACTAGAACTGGCATGTGATTACATTTTCACACAATTTCGGTGCATACAACCTGAGAAATCAGTACCCAGAACAACCACCTCTGGCCGTAATAACGGCCTAGATACGAATGGACATTGAGTAAAGCAGAGCTTGGACGGAGTGTACAGGTACAGCTGCCCGTGCAGCTTCAACACGATACCACAGTTCATCAACAGAAGCGACTGGCGTATTGTGAGGAGCGAGTTGCTCGGCCACCATTGACCAGACGTTTCCAGTTGGTGAGAGATCTGGAGATTGTGCGGGCCAGGGCAGCAGTCGAACATTTTCTGTATCCAGAAAGCCCCGTACAGGGCCTACAACATGCGGTCGTGCGTTATCCTGCTGAAATGTATGACTTCGCAGGGATCGAATGAACGGTAGTGCTAAGGGTCGTAACACATCTGAAATGTAACATCCACTGTTCAAAGTGCCGTCAATGCGAACAAGAGGTGACCGAGACGTGTAACCAATGGCTCCCCATAACATCAGATCCGGTGATACGGTAGTGTGGCGATGACGAATATACGCTTACAATGTGCGTTCACCGTGATGTCACCACACACGGATGCGACCATCACGATGCTGTAAACAGAACCTGGATTCATCCGAAAAAAATATCGTTTTGCCATTCGTGCACCCAGTTTCGTAGTTAAGTACACCATCACAGGCGCTCCTGTCTGTGAGGCAGCGTCAAGGGTGATCGCAGCCGTGGTCTCCGAGCTGATAGTCCATGCTGTTGCAAACGTCGTCTAACTGTTCGTGCAGATGGTTGTTGTCTTGCAAACGTCCCCATCTGTTTATTCATGGATCGAGACGTGGCTGCACGCTCCGTTACAGCCATGCGGATAAGATGCCTGTCATCTCGACTGCTAGTGATACGAGGCCGTTGAGAACCAGCACGGCGTTCCGTATTACCCTCCTGAACCCATCGATTCCATATTCTGCTACATTCATTGGATTTCGACCAACGCGAGCAGCAATGTCGCGATACGATAAACCGAAATCGCCATAGGCTACAATCCGACCTTTATCAAAGTGGGAAACTTGATGGTACGCATTTCTCCTCCTTACACGAGGCATGACAATAAGGTGTCACCAGTCAACGCCGGTCAACTGCTGTTGGTGTATGAGAAATCGGTTGAATACTATCCTCATGTCAGCACGTTGTAGGTGTCGCCACTGGCGCCAACCTTGTATGAATGCTCTGAAAAGGTAATCATATGCATATCGCAGCATCTTCTTACTCTCGGTTAAATTTCTCGTCTGTAGCACGTCATCTTCGTGGTGTAGGAAATTTAATGGCCGCTAGTTACAAACATTTTACATTCAGTTGGTATACCAGGACATCCCACCCGCATAGTCTACAAATTTCATGACCTATTCTCCATTGGGAATTTCTTCCATTGTTACTATCCACACTTTATCAACACTGTTTGATTCAAGATGTGCCACTGCAGCATACATGCAGAAAACCAGTCCTCTCTCTGTATTACTCCGTTAGTCCCAATAGTTGGATTTTCTCCCACAGACAAATATTAAAGAACTCTCACTTTATTACGAGTTGTGTCCAACATCTAGATAAAATAAAAATCTGTTATGCTCAGACGTGTTTTATATTTCAAGATCCTTTAATTATTTCGCAACTTTATCATGTTTGGTCGACTAATTAAAAACGTATACAACCTGTTGTACATGCAATTTTATTGTTCTCATCGTGATTGTATTGGTGTTGTGCACAGTGGTCAAACCCAATAACTACTTACTATTCCAACTGGTGTGTCAGATGTAAGAGACAGCAGATACCCTCAGACTTCAAGAAGAATCTAATAATTCCAATTCCACAGAAAGCAGGTCCCGACAGGTCCGAATACTACCGAACTGTCACTTAACAAGTCATGATTACAAAATACTAACACGAATTCTTTACAGAAGAATGTAAAAACTGATAGAAGCCGACCTGTGAGAAGATCAGTTTCGATTTCGGAGAAGTGTAGGAACACGTGTGGCTATGCTGAGTCTACGGCTTCTCTTACAAAATAGGTTAAGGAAAGACAAATCTACACACATAGCATTTGTAGAGTCGAGAAAGATTTTGAAAATGTTGACAGGAATACTCTTTCCGAAATTATGAAGGCAGTAGGGGTAAAATACAGGAAGCGTAAGTCTGTTTACTACTTGTACAGAAACCAGACGGCAGTTAGAAGAGTCAAGGGGCATGAAAGGGAATCTGTGGTTGAGAAGAGGATGAGACATGGTTGTAAGCTATCCCCGACTTATTCAATCTGTTCATTGAGCAAGCAATAAAGGAAACAAAAAAAATTGGAGTACGAATAAAGTTCGTGGAGGAGAAATAAAAACCTTGAGATGACTAAAATTCTTCTGCGTGTTGCATTGCGTCATTGTATGAAATACTGAAATTGTAAATTGTGAAACCAACGTTTCGACCGTATTATAAAGGCGTTCGTCAGGGAAAGACTGGTGTTGGTGTCGATACCTCATATTTGTGACACTTTATTGGCCATAGAATCTAATGGGCTGGTAATGGCGAAAGGGAGAGGGTAGGAAAGAAGCTGTTGATGGGCTAGCTGGCTTCTCAGTGATTGGCGACTGCAAACAAGCGCTTGGTTTCTCATGGACGCGTCTTCTTGGTGGAGCGCTCTGAAATACACTGGCAGTTCCTGTTGGTTGCTTTGGCGAATAAAGATTCGCAAATATGACGTATTGACACCGATAGCCCGCAATAAATGAAGGCCCCTCTCATCCAGCAAAACCAGTCTTGCTCTGAGAAAGACCGTTGTAATGCAATCTAAATGTTGATTTTACAAAAAAATATGTGTGTGAAATCTTATGGGACTTAACTGCTAAGGTCATCAGTCGCTAAGCTTACACACTACTTAACCTAAATTATCGTAAGGACAAACACGCACACACCTGCCCGAGGGAGCACTCGAACTTCCGACGGGACCAACCCCACAGTCCATGACTGCAGCACCCTAGACCGATCGGCTACTTCCGTGCGGCTTGGTTTTTCACTTTATAATTAAAGTATTTTACACAACGACGCGGTACAAAACCTAGAAGAACGTTAATGATCATGACACTTGCCGTGGAAGCTTACGTACGCATGACAAAAACCTTGAGGCTTGCCAATTACACGTAAATTCTGTCAGAGGCAGCGACGTTTTGGGGCATCAACTGAACGGAATTGATAGGATATTGGTAAGGGGACATAAGATGGATACAAATAAAAGCAAAACAAGGATAATGGAATGCGGTAGAATTAAATAAGGCGATGCTGACAGAATCTGAATATGAAGCGAGACACTAAAAATAGTATGACTTTTGGTATTTGGGTAGCAAAATAACTGATGGTGGTCAAAGTAGAGAGGATATAAAATGTAGACTGGCAATGGCACGAAAAGCGTTTCTGAAGAAGAGACGTCTGTCAACATCGAATATACACTGAGGAGCCACAGAAACTGGTTATCGTGTAGGGCCCCCGCCAGCACGCAGAAGTGCCACAACACGACGTGACATGGACTCGACTAACGTCTGAAGTAGTGCTGGAGCGACACCACGAATCCTGCACGGCTATTCATAAATTCGTAAGAGTACGAGGATGTGGAGATTTCTTCCGAACAACGCGTTGCAAAGCATCCTAGTTTTTCTCAATAATGTTCATGTCTGGGGCGTTTGGTGGCCGGCAGAATTGTTTAAACTCAGAACAGTGTTCCTGGAGCCACTGTGTAGCAATTCTGGGCGTGTGGGATGTTGCATTGTCGTGCTGGAATTGCCCAAGTCCGTCGGAATGCACAATGGACGTGAATGGATGCAGATGATCAGACAAGATGCTTACGTATGTGTCACCTGTCAGAGTCGTATCTAGACTTATCAGGGGAACCACACCACTCCAATTCCACACGCCCCCACCATTACAGAGACTCGACCACCTCGAACAGTTACCTACTGACACGAAGGGTTAACGGATTCATTAGGTTGTCTTCATACCAGTACACGTCCATCCGCTCGATACAATTTGAAACGAGACCCGTCTGACCAGGCAACATGTTTCCAGTCATCAACAGTCCAATGTCGGTGTTCACGGGCCCAGGCGGGACGTAAAGCTTTGTGTTGATCACTCATCAAGGTACACGAGTGAACCTTCGGCTATGAAAGCCCATATCGATGATGTTTCGTTGAATGGTTCGCACGCTGACATTGGTTGATGGCCCAGCACTGAAATTTGCAGAAATTCACGAAAGGTTTGCACTTCTGTGACGTTGAGTGTTTCCTTTCAGTTGTCGTTGTTTTTCAAGCCGCACCGATGTCGGAGATTTTTTTTTTTTCGGATTGCTGATTCTCACAGTACGCTCGTGAAATGGTCATACGAGAAAATCCCCACTTTATTGCTACCTCGGAGGCGCTATGTCCCATCGCTCGTGCGCCGACTATGACACCACGTTCAAACGCACTTAAATCTTGATAACCTGCCATCGTAGAGGCAGTAACCGATCTAACAACTGCGCCGGACACTTGTTGTCTTGTAAAGGCGTTGCCGACCGTAGCGCCGTATTCTGCCTATTTACTTATCTCTGTATTTGAATACGCATGCGTATGCTAGTTTCTTTGGTGCTTCAGTGTAGATTTAAGTGTCAGCATGTCTCCACTGAAAATATTTGTATGGAGTGTAGCCATGGTTGGAAGTGAAACATGGATGACAATTTACAAAAGAAGATAATAGCGGCTTCTGAAATATAGCGCTCTAGAAGAATGCTGAACCAAGTAATGAGGAGATACTGAATAAAATTGTGAAGAAAATAAATTTAAAGCAGAACTTCACTAAATGAAGGGATCGGTTGATAGAACACATTCTAAAACATCAAGGGATCACCAATTTAGTACTGCAAGGAAGTATGGGCGGTAAAAATCGTAGAGGGAAACCGACAGATGAATATAGCAAGCAGTTTCAGGGGGCTGTAGGCTGCAGTTGAAGAGCCTTGCACAGGATAGAGTAGCGTACAGAGCTGCACCAAACCTGTCTTTGGACTGAAGACAACAACAACAACATTCAGAGAAGGTAACGAACAGTGCTGTCGCTGGTGTTGTATGATTATAGATTTGTCTATTGTCTAGGGAGGGTTGCGCCAACTTTTCCGAGAACTATAAGTGTTTGTGAGTTGTTTCACAGTAGTTTGGCTACCGACCTTGCAGTATTTAGGCACAATAAGTAACGACATTTTTATAGCAAGGTCATGTCGTAACGCAAGTCCAGAACACGATGCCTGCACAGCTAATAGACACGTCACTGTCAGTGGTGTCCGGCGTCTTCTTTCGGTTTCCCCGGATGAGGAATGCATAGCGTGGCAGGCAACACCAGCATGGCGACGAGGATATCTTCCTGAGCAGCTATCTGCGGCAGAGGCCTTCGCCAAGTCGTCTATCGCTGCAAACACGTGTTGCACGGTGAATACGTAAAGTGACTAACTCCATCAACACATGTCGTGATAACAACTTTTCGAGGTAATACACTACTGGCCATTAAAATTGCCACACCACAAAGATGACGTGCTACAGACGCAGAACTTAACCGATAGGGAGAAGATGCTGTGATATGCAAATGATTAGCTTTTCAGGGCATTCACACAAGGTTGGCGCCGGTGGCGACACCTACAACGTGCTGGCATAAGGAAAGTTTCCAACCGACTTCTCATACACAAACAGCAGTTGACCGGCGTTGCCTGGTGAAACGTTGTTGTGATGCCTCGTGTAAGGAGGAGAAATGCGTACCATCACGTTCCCGACTTTGATAAAGGTCGGATTGTAGCCTATCGCGATTGCGGTTTATCGTATCGTGACATTGCTGCTCGCGTTGGTCGAGATCCAATGACTGTTAGCAGAATATGAAACCTGTGAGTTCAGGAGGGTAATACGGAACGCCGTGCTGGATCCCAACGGTCTCGTATCACCAGCAGTCCAGATGACAGGCATCTTATCCGCATGGCTGTAACGGATCGTGCAGCCACGTATCGACCCCTGAGTCAACACATGGGGACGTTTGCAAGACGACAACCATCTGCACGAACAGTTCGACGACGTTTGCAGCAACATCGAGTATCAGATCGGAGACCATGGCTGCGGTTACTCTGACGCTGCATCATAGACAGGAGCGCCTGAGATGGTGTGCTCAACGACGAACCTGGTTGCACGAATGGCAAAACGTCGTTTATTCGGATGAATCCAGGTTCTGCTTACAGTGTAACCTCCCCACAAAAATAAAATAATATGAATAATACTCTCATTTAGCGTAACTACCCAACAGTGAAAATATAATTCAATGTGACAAACCTATAACCTTTCAATAATTGACAGTCAATTTAACCTGGTAAATTTTGGACGTCCGCAATGCTGCGTCATAGCCCTGATACATCATTCTGAATAAACTGAAAAATCTTACCTTAATTAGATCGCCGGATAACGCATATACATGCCCCTATAAGAAATTTTCCTGGCCGCAACTAAGTGCAATGCTGGCCGATAGATTCGCCTTATAAAAAAGGAAAGAACTGACTTTTCTTTTCAATAATCGGGATTGCCAAGGACTGGAGAAATTAGTGAATTCTTTAAATTGAGACAAATGTCAAAAGTTACTTTTTATGAGAAGGATTATTATTAACAGATTTTTTTAAAAACATTTACATGGGACTTGATGTAACAATACTATACATGCTCGAGGCTCCTTTTACCTTATCCTACAACGCTCAGGCTCTGCCATCGCTGCACACGACCGGCCCAGCCAACACGATACACCAGACACGACTGCTCGCTAGCAACAACATACTCCTACTGCTACCCAGTTCTTACTGCAGTCACTACTGCTCTTTGGTCTCAGATTCTCTTCTAGCTTACATATCGCAGGCAGCGCGTGAGCAATACATCGAAATTACATCAGCTCGAGTGCGCTAGCAACAAATTCTTTAATTGCGGACCTCTTACATAACCCTCCACTGGGGGGGCAAAAATTTGGCAGCGATGGTGAGTCAATTGGACTTGCCATGAGCAACAAATTTTTCTATAATCTATTTAGTTTACTAAGGCTACAGTCACAGAGTATATACGTCATTGATAAGTGCAGAACATATTAAGAAATTAAATAGAGTGCACATGCACTGAGTACAAAACATATTCAGAAATGACAAAGTATATACGCAATGAGTACAAAATATATTAACATAATAGAGTGCACACGCACTGAGTACAAAAATATTCAGAAATGACAAAGTATATACGCAATGAGTACAAAATATATTAACAAAATGGAGTGCACACGCACTGAGTACAGAACATATTCAGAAATGACAAAGTATATACGCAATGAGTACAAAATATATTAACAAAATGACATAAAGTGCACACGCACTGTATACGTGTTTAGCATTTTTACATGAACTGATCACATTAACAAATGAAATAAAAGTGCACACGCACCATAAAATTTTTTAACATTTTGTAAGTGCTGAATTCATTAAGAAAAGAAATAAAGTGCACACGCACTATAAAAGTTTTTATCATGTTACAAGAATTTAAATGCACTGTATAAGTCTGTAGCATTTTTTTACATTAACTGAAAACATTAAGAAATTAAATAAAGTGCACACGCACTGTATAAGTCTCTATCGTTTTACAAAAATTTAAACGCACTGTATAAGTCTTCACCATTTTATAAATACTAGGAAAGGAATGGGAAGGATTGCATCATGGTTGTAGCACAGTAGGTTGCATGTAGCTGCACTGAAAGTCCATATGTTTCTACAGAAGCACAACACCAAGTGAGACCATCTGAAGTTTTCTTCCCTAAAGTATTTATCAGTGTAGCCAAGACACTGAAATGTTGTATTAATATTCAATGTTATCATTTTGGTAGTACATTAGGTACACCAAACAGTAGGACCATAACAACATCTCCATCGTTCAAGGTGGTGGACAGCTTGATATGTCAACACCATATTTTGTAGAATCCATACTCTTACAGCAACGTAGAATTAGTGCAAAAACCAATATAGTGTTCCATGATCATGAGAATGGACAGGATAAACGGATATTGCAGTAATTAAGTCAGGATGTGAAGGACACATTAAGTCTTATGCTAGTCATCATAGAATTAAACTGATGTATCAACAGATCTGAATAATTATTGGCATTCATTGGCTAGTTACAAAGTATTCATATAGTGTTACAAAACATTATTCAGTGTTATTCATAAGTCATCATTTAAACAGGAGTTATTGAGTGTAGCATGAAGATACTGGTGTTTATATATGATATAATGTAAGTGACATAAAACATATTTAAAATGTAAGACATCGGAACTATTACTCAAGGTCGGTAGTCCAATAATACATAGACATAATGGAATCAATACACAGAAAATTTGCATTATCTTTAGGACTAAAAATACATCTTAAACTGATAGCATTATTTAGTTGTATACTGGTAATAGTTGGGACTTGAAATAATTTTTTTTTTCGCTAGCAATGCATTGTACTGGGATCGATAATTAATTGCTGGGGCATGAAAATATTTGCTTTTGACTTATCGCTGGAAATAAGGATTATTAACGTCATTCGTCATGAGTCAGCTGCAGCAATGTTATGAAACAAGTACAGTATATGTGATCACATTCATAAATGATAGACACAGCTGGGTAACAAAATGCAAGTACTAGAACAGGTTTAACAACTAACTACTTATAGCATATTATGTCATGAAAAACTTCTCCTGGAAAAAATACAAAAAGGATTATTGAGCTGAAAGAAGAAATGCATATTATGCTGAAAAATAGTGAACTTCGAGTTAACAGGTAATGAAACATGTACTTAATATGTATGTACTCTAGCTGTCTTTTCCAAAACATTCAGTCATTATACTATGCGACATAAGACATACTGTCAAAAGGAACTGCAACAAGTACTTAAATAACTACATAGCATTTCGTAACTAACAGTAAATATATAAACTACATCATTATCATCATCTGCAAAGGAAAACTTCATTATTCATATTAGCATATTTTTCTTATAACTATTCATCGTCATTTATCATCATCTGCAAAAAATAAACACTTCATTATGCATATTCATATTACCATTTATTTCATACAACTATTCATTATCATTCATTACTTCATATAGTATAGAGTTTCTTACTTCTAGCATATTTCATCACTAAAATTAACATGTGTAGTTCTGTATGACAGCCTGCAATAATCGCCTCGTATTCTGAAAGAAAAATAATTAGTCAAGACTGCTATCATACGATGTGTATAGTATATTCTGGTTAATGCTTGTTAATTCTGATCCATTTACTCTTCATGACAAGATATTGCATTTTCTTCCCTTCATTCTGATGGTAAAATTTCCATTTCATAGTAAACCACTGTGGTTGTTTAATTCATTTCTTTTACACGGTATTGCTTTCTGAAAATGATGAATAAGGATTAATATCTTGCATTTAGTTCATATACCCATTAAATAAAAACTTGTTTCTAGTAATATAATTAAGCATACAGCATAGCATGACAGAAAACGTATTAGGTCAAAAACATAGACAGTTTTCAAGTGCAAAAAATGTACACACAGTATCACAATGTAGTAGCAAAAAATGTAAAATAGTCAAGATGTTGAGATATCATACGGAAAAATGTCAAAGTCAACTGTTGTTTGTTACATCTTAAAGATTTCATAGTGCATACAGACAAAAATTCTACTTTCGATAGGAAAACAATCATACATACACAAAAAATCGAAAATGTGCACGGTCTGATATATAACGACAAGAAAAGCGACCTGCTAACCTTACCTTGCCGGGCACTTTCCAGGAAAAAATATGATAATCATCAGTAAGTGTTCATATCAATAACCGGAAAAGGCATTACATGTGATAAATCATACAGTATGTTCATTGAATAAAGGGTTTAATATTGGAGACATGGTGATTGCCTTTGCTTTTTCTGGCTCTCAAAGTTTCAACATGTACCACATTGGGATGAGGAATGCTGCGAATTCTGTATGGACCTGCGTATAGAAATTCAAATTTACTGCATCTACTCTTTCCTCTGTTGGATAAATAGTGTGTGCGTACTAATATCTTCTGTCCAATGTGAAAGTCACGGCGTGTACAAACCTGTTTTTGCTGTCTTCTCCGGCGCTCTGCGGCACGTTTGATGTTGTTGAGCGCAATCTCAATAACTTCATGGTGGCGTAGTCGACGAGATGTAGGAAAGGATATTAATTCTTTAATTTTGTTAGGTGGTTCAACATTATTCAATATAACAGTCGGAGATAGCATAGTAGATTCATTTGGTATGGAGTTAATTACATCCTGGAATGAGAGTATGTGTGTATCCCAATCAATATGTCTTTTATGGCAGTACATTCTACACAGTTTACCAATTTCTTTCATCAGTCGTTCACAGGGGTTCGAAGAAACGTGATACTTGGATATATAGATCGGAGAAATGTTTCTAGCTCGTAACATACGTGTCCATATCGCAGATCGAAATTGTGGTCCATTGTCGGAAATTACTTTCGATACATGCCCTACATGAAATAAAAAAGTTTTACAAATGCATTCGAAATAGATTAAGCAGTAGCTTTGCGCAACGGAGTGAAGGTACCAAATTTCGAAGTGAGTTCAACAGTGACAAAGATGTATCAAAAACCTCTATTAGTTCTGAGAATCGGTCCAGAAATGTCTACAGCGGCCATGTGTATCAATTTAACAGGTACAATGGGATGTAACGGAGGAATATGTGAAGTCGTGTCTGATTTAGCTTTCTAGCAGATTTTACATGACGCTAAAACTCGTCGAATACGTTTCTCCATGTTGGCAAAATAACAGTTCTGTCTCAGTATAAGAAAACATTTTCTGGCTCCATAATGTGCGTAACTTAAATGAGTATACCAAATTAATTTGTTAACAAGTTCGTCAGGAATGCATAATAACCAGTTGTTGCCGTCAGGGTGAGAGCGGCGAAACAGAATGTTATTGCGTACCGTGTAATGGTTTCTAATGGTAACGTTATTCTTATCTTGCCAAAGGTGTTTAATTTCTTTCCATAAGTTGTCTTTACTCTGCTCTTGTGCTATGTCTCGTAATGACGATGAAATGAAATTTTCAAATGCGACCTGTTGAATATACATGACGCTAGAATTTGCTTGGCAGAAGTTGGTTGCGATGTCTTGCTGATTGTTGCAGAGAGAACGGGATAGTGCGTCTGCTACAATATTTTGTGTACCGAGAATGTGAACAATTGTAAAATTAAATTCCTGTAAATAAAGTTTCCATCTGCTTAATCTATCATGTGTAAATTTAGCGGAAAGTAAAAACTGGATAGCTCTATGGTCTGTGTAAACGGTAGTATGTCTTCCATAAAGAAAATGCCTAAATCTCGTAAATGCCCATACAACACATAATGTTTCAAGTTCTGTAACAGAATAATTGCGTTCAGCAGGTGACAGAATGCGACTTGCAAAAGCGATGTTTTTAATTACTGTATTACCGTCTTCTTCAATTTCCTGAAAAATGTGTACGCCTAAAGCTGTGTTAGAACTGTCGGTGGCAATGGAAAAATTTCTAGTGAGGTCTGGGTGTCATAAAAGTGGTGCATTCAACAAAGCTTGTTTCAGATTGACAAATTCAGACTGCGATTGGCTATCCCAGGACCAAATAGTGTTTTTACCCGTCAGTTGGCATAATCTAGGGGTGTCTAAAGCAGAGTAATGAATAAATTTACGGAAAAAGTTAATTAACCCCAGAAAGCTGCGTAGTTGTTTCTTCGTCGTTGGAACAGTAATGTCATGTAAAGCTTGAAGTTTTTCCGGGTCAGACGCTATGCCTTCTGCTGAAATTACATGTCCAAGAAATTTTATGGAAGTTCTGCCAAAGCGCGATTTGTTAAGATTAACTGTGAGTCCTGGTGCACGAAAAGTTTGCAACAGTTGTTGCAGAATCAAATTGTTTTCAGACCAGTTAGCTTCTGCAATAAGAATGTCGTTTACATACGTTGTGATTCTGTCCTTTAATTCTGTCGGAAGTATAGTATTCAAACCGCGAATAAATGCTGCTGAAGAAATTGTTAAACCGAACGGTAATTTGCAAAATTGATAACAGTCACCAAAACAGAGAAATGCTGTGTACTTTCTGGAGTTCGGATGGAGCCGAATTTGCCAAAATCCCGATCTCAAATCTAAAGTGGAATAAATAGCAGTACCATGAAATTTCTGTAGAAGTTCTTCTAGTGTTTGTGGGCGATCTGTTTCATTAATAATAATGTCGTTGACATGACGCGAATCAAGTACGAGTCGAAGTGATCCATCCTTTTTCCTAACAATATGGAGCGGGTTTATGTACGGAATAACTGCTGGTTCAATAATACCTTGGTCAAGCATAGCTTGCAATTCTTTCTTAACCTGTTCTCTGTGAATATACGGAATGGGATAATGTTTGGCTTTAAACGTGTCGTGCTGTTTAACTTGTACTTCATACATGAAACCGGACATAGTGCCAGGGATGTTGTCAAAAACTGGAGCTTGCTGTAAAATAATTTTGCGTAGTTGAGTACGTTCAACGTCTGTATTTGCACTGCTTTGTTTTACTTTCTCAGAAATAATTTGCATAACGTCGTAGTCTGCTTCGTCTGGTGTATTGTAGTTGTGTACGAACGTATCTGTGAACAATGTGGAGTGACAGTCTATGTTACGTGATGCAGAAATGACCTCTGTCCGATTAATTGTTTGTTCTTCTGCAGATAAAGAGTGCTGAAAATCTAATGCCAGTTGTACATTTTCATCCTTTAACAATAAATAGGAATTTTGAAAGTCAATAATTGCGTCGTGTTGTACCAAAAAATTCGTACCTAAAATAACGTCTGTTGTCAATAAGGGAACAATCCAAAAATTTGAGTGGAGCGTATGACCTGCAATACAAAATGATAAGTGTGTCTGTAATTTTACATCTACTCCTTTACCAGATACTGCTCCTTTTACTTTAGTTTTGCCTAATGGTAATGTGGGATAAGTATTCTCTTTGTTACAAGCGTTGAAAGTTTCCTCATTTATAACTGACATAGGTGATCCAGAGTCGAATACTGCTGAAAATGTGGACGATCCAATCTTTACTTCAATGACAGGATGGGAAATGGTTTTTTAAATAACTGGTTTTTCCTCCAAAAGAGTGTCTCGGATGTCGTCAAAAGTAATAACATTCTCGTGAACAAGAGTCTGTGTATCAAAAGTATTGCTTACATCGCTGGAAGGTTCAATCTGTGCTGTATCTAGTCAAATTCTATCTGACGTGCTGTTATTTGCGGGAGGATGTTGTGGCATTTCCACTATTTGTACTGTTCTGTTATTTCTCCCTGACGTATTACGTCTACTGTCTGGTTCATTCATGATAATCTGTTGTTGCCGATGATTCTGCTGTTACGCTGAAAACTGTGCTCATTACTTTTACGTCTGTCATAATAATCGTTGCTATACGGCGCATTGCGATATGAGTTGAAATGGTGTGTTTTCTGTACGTAGTGATTTCCTTGTTGCTGTGCGTTACCATTTGGTGGAGCTCACGCTGTACGTGTAGGCGGCGAAACATTAAAGCTTGGTTGACCTTGCAGACTACATCGTTGGTTTGGTATGCTAACCGGCTGCTTTTGATGCTGTTGCGGTGAAAACCCTCTATTGTAGCCAAAATGTGTTTGCAATTGCTGAAAATTTTGTACATACTGATGATTAACATTTTGTCTGTTATTACAATTACGCTGGTAGTTCTTGTCGCTTCGGGAGTGTCTAAAGAAAACTGTCACTTTCGGTAAAACTTGTCATATCAGGTTTTCATTACTCATTCTTAATCCTAGGTATATCGATAGTTGAAGAGCTGTTTCGATAGATATAAAGGATAGTAAAAGAGAAGGCAGCAGTGCAGAAAACTAAACATGAAGTAGCACTACTACGGCTCGGGGCCCTGTGCACGCTACGGCACATATTCATCCAAGTGTAATGAATCCCCTGAGGTCACTTACGCGCTGTAAATAAATTTTAGTTTCTGCGTTACAGGCAATGCCGATGAAAATTCAAAAACAAATTCTTGTATCCAGTCCAATTCTAGTTTCTGCATTACAGGCCAATCTGACGAAAATACAAAAGCATATTGTCGTATCCAGTACAAAGGATGTATTTGTGTTCTGTCATTTTTAAATACCTTAGATTTTCTAACGGTCAGAAAGTGCTTGTAATCAACGTTATTGTCTCTGAATGTGTGAACTGGTTCAGGATTGTATGATAATCCGCTTGTCTCTGTCTGCCCGGAATCCAAGTCTTGTACTCTCTGTAAATTACGTAAATTATTCTGGCTGTGTGACTGTGGAAAATGTTCGGAATGTGGCGTATGCTGTGTCGTGTTACAGGTTGAGACATTTTTCATCTCCGTCACTTCTTGCTGTAAAGATAACAATTTTCTACGTAATGTATTATTGGACGAACCTATCTCACTAATCGTCTGCTGTAAATTTTGGAATTCGGGTGTTTGATTAAACGAAACTGGTGACGTATCGTCTGATTTGGTGTCGTTGTTATTTTCGATAACGTCAATACGAATGGCCAATTCATCAACATTTTCAGTCAATGCTTTAACCTGATCATCATTTTTAGTGTCACAAGCATTAATTTGTTTTTGGATTTTACCGGCAGTTTTGTTCAATTTCTTAACGTCTGCTTTAATGCCATCGGGATCCTGTATTAATTCTAATTGTTCAAGTCTGTTGGTCACTGTCTGAAAGTCTACTGTGTGTGTGTGTCTGTTTTTGGTTTAATATCGGATATTTCATCATGCAGTTCGGTGTTCAACTGTTTAATAGTATTGATTTCGTCTGATACTGTATCAATGTTATTGTCTACGTATGTTTTTGCTTTCGTAAATAATTTACGCTTATCTTCCTGTCTCTGTGCAGTAATTGTTTCCATGACTTGTTTCTTTACTTTGTTTTGTTCCTGTATGAATTTACGGTAACGCGTTTCACTGTTTTGTAGGTGGTGATTAAAACGTTCGTCAATTAGGCTGTTCTGTTGTTCGAATTTCGTGTCTACTTTCGCATCCACTGTGCGTGAAAGTTCTGCTGACATTGATTTAAACTCGTCGCGTAACTGTGTTGCGTTTGCAGAACATTGTTTAGCGACTGCACTAATTTCATCTCTAAGTAATTTAGTTGTGGCTGCATGTGTATTACTTAATTCTTGTGCAACGGATCTAATTTCTTCACTACTATTCCTAGCACAAGCCTTAATTTCCTCACGTAATTGTTCTTTAGTATCATGACATTGCACGGCAACGGCTGCAATCTGTTCATTAATCTGTTTAAAGTTCTCGTCATGTTTTTCATTCGACTATTTCAAACTTTCATTAAGTTGTTTGTTCGATTCATTAAGTCGTTTGAAATTGTCGTCTTGTTCTTTCTTCGACTGTTTGAGATTTTCATTAATTTGTATGTTCGATTCCTTAATTTGTTGTTTGAGATTTTCATTAAGTTGTAGCAATAATGCCATAACTCGATCCATGCCAAAATTAGCTGCTGTATTCTCTGTGCTGTGTGATGGTGTATCTGCATGTGTCACGTTTTGTATAACCATTTGCTCATGGTCTGATTCACAAAAAGGTTTGCTAATCGGATGTGCTGTGTTGGTCACTAGATCGGAATCAAATAAATCTGACGTGCTTTGTGTATATTGGTCACCTTCGTTAGAAACAATTATCTGTTCACTACGTAAATTTTGCAAATCAGGTGTTTCAAACTGGACAGCGTTCATTGTAACGGAACGTGCCGCGTCATCAATTGTCGTTAAATTAACGGAGGACACAATTGAATTTGTTTGCTCATCATTAGCATTAAAGTCATTACTAGTGATCGGCTCGTACTCATTATCTGTAATTAGAGGATTATCACTAATACACTGACTGTCGCTAGTATGATCGGTCAAATTATTCGAGTCAGCTTTTTCACTCATTACGACTCGCGATGTACTGTTAGCAGTTTTTCGCGGCATTTTCACAACTCAAAGTTAAGCACAAAATCAAACAAAGACAAAGCAAAATTGGAACAAATACAGTTACAACAAAGAGCAATAAATTGCCGATGATCTGTGAAAGAAAAAGTGACAAATTAGTAAATGCGTTCCGCCAGATGCAAAATACTTTTAATATTAAGTAAATAAGAGCAGATATATAGCTGACCACTTCTCAGAAATTCACAAAAATTCGATCCTGGCCGGTTGTCGACAAGTGTAACCTCCCCACAAAAATAAAATAATATGAATAATACTCTCATTTAGCGTAACTGCCCAACTGTGAAAATATACTACAATGTGACAAACCTATAACCTTTCAATAATTGACAGTCAATTTAACCTGGTAAATTTTGGACGTCAGCAATGCTGCGTCATGGCCCTGATACATCATTCTGAATAAACTGAAAAATCTTACCTTAATTAGATCGCCGGATGACGCGTATATATCATCTCCTATAAGAAATGTTCTTGGCGCAGCTAAATGCAATGCTGACCGAAATATTTGTCTTATAAAAAAGGAAAGAACTGACTTTTCTTTTCAATAATCGGGATTGCCAAGGATTGGAGAAATTAGTGAATTCTTTAAATTGAGATAAATGTCAAAAGTTACTTTATATGAGAAGGATTATTATTAACAGATTTTTTTAAAAACATTTACATGGGACTTGATGTAACAATACTATATATGCGCGAGGCTACTTTTACCTTATCCTACAACGCTCAGGCTCCGCCATCGCTGCACACGACCGGCCCAGCCAACACGATACACCAGACACGACTGCTCGCTAGCAACAACATACTCCTTCAGTTCTTACTGCAGTCAATACTGCTCTTGGTCTCAGATTCTCTTCTAGCTTACATATCGCAGGCAGCGCGTGAGCAATACATCGAAATTACATCAGCTCGAGTGCGCTAGCAACAAATTCTTTAATTACGGACCTCTTACAACAGCATCATGATTGTCGCATGCGTGTTTGGTGACATCGTGGTGAACGCACATTGGAGGCGTGTATTCGTCATCGCCATACTGGCGTATCACCCGGCGTGATGGTATGGGGTGCCATCGGTTACACGTGTCTGTCATCTTTTGTTCGCACTGACGGCACTTTGAACAGTGGACGTTACATTTCAGATGTGTTACGGCCCGTGACTCTCCCCTTCATTCGATCCCTGCGAAACCCTACATTTCAGCAGGATAATACACGACCGCATGTTGCAGGTCGTTTACGGGCCTTTCTGGATACAGAAAATGTTCGACTGCTGCCCTGGCCCGTGCATTCTCCTGATCTCTCACCAATTGAAAACGTCTGGTGAATGGTGGCCGAGCAACTGGGTCGTCACAATACTCCAGTCACTACTCTTGATGAACTGTGGTATCGTGTTGAAGCTGCACGGGCAGCTGTATCTGTACACGCCATCCAAGCTCTTTGACTCAATGCCGAGGCGTATCAAGGCCGTTATTACCGGTTATTACTGATTTCTCAGGGTCTATGCACCCAAATTGCGTGAAAATGTAATCACATGTCAAATGAATACCCGTTGATGATCTGCATTTCTTCTTCGTGTAGCAATTTTAATGGCCAGTAGTGTAATAACTTTTAGACCATTCCTCCTACTTATCGTGGAACCTACGTTTTTGTGAAACTCCTGGCGTGTGCATTACGGGTTACCTCACCATGAAAGAAAGCTGCCAATGCAGAAAAGGGTATATAACGTCGACATTAAGCAAGGCGACTTTGGCGAGCCTTGTTTACTGGAAGAATTTTAGGAAAGTGTAGCTCGTCTATAAAAAGGAGGAGGCGGAAGAGATTAGTGTTTAACGTCCCGTCGACAACGAGGTCATTAGAGACGGATAGGAGGTCGCGTTACAGAGGAATGGAAAAGAAAGTCGAGCGTGCCCTTTAAGGAATCATCCCGGCATTTGCCTTAAGCGATTTAGGGAAATCAAGGAAAACCTAAATCAGGATGGCCGAACACGGGTTGGAACCGTCGTCCTCTCGAATGCGAATCTAATGTGCAAACCACTGCGCCACCCTCCTCGGTCTCATGTATAAAGGAGGCCGCGTATGCTACTCTAGTGATATTTTTTATTGAGTACTGCTCGAGTGTTTGGCATGTCCGCTAGAACGGATTAAAGACAGACATCGAAGAAACTGAGAGGCGTGCTGTTAGAGTTATTACCGGCGGGGAGTGTTACAGAGATAATTCGTGAATTCATCTAAGAATCCGTGGATTAAAAATGACGCGGAACAGTGTTGAGAAAATTCAGAGAACTGACATTTGCTGATGACTGCGGCCAAGGTACATTTGTAAGTAGGCTGTTTAGGTTTTTTTTTATTGGTAACGCCGCCGCCACGTAGCGCTCTGTATACAAATCACTGGCTGTGCCGTGTGCAGTCTGTGGCTGGTTGGCATTGTTGTAATACTCGCCATTGTAGTGTTGGGCAGCGGCAGCTGGATGCTAACAGCGCGTAGCGTTGCGCAGTTGGAGGTGAGCCGCCAGCAGTGGTGGACGTGGGGAGAGTGATGGCGGAGTTTTGAAATTTGTAAGAATTGGTGTCATGAACTGATATATATATATATATATATATATATATATTATGACTATAAAGGTAAATACATTGTTTGTTCTCTATTAAAATCTTTCATTTGCTAACTGTGCCTATCAATAGTTAGTTACTTCCGTAGTTTGAATCTTTTAGTTAGCTGGCAGTAGTGGCGCTCGCTGTATTGCAGTAGTTCGAGTAATGAAGATTTTTGTGAGGTAAGTGATTTGTGAAACATATAGGTTAATGTTAGTCAGGGCCATTCTCTTGTAGGGATTATTGAAAGTCAGATTGCGTTGCTCTAAAAACTATTGTGTGTCAGTTTAAGCACAGTCACGTTTAATTTTTCTAAGGGGACGTTTCACATTCCGCGTAAGGACCGCGAGGAGAAGGCAAGAGAAGTTAGGGCTCGTGTGGAAGCACAGACAGACGCTTCTTCGTCGCTCCATTTAAAAGCGGAGCAGGAAAGGAATGACTCGTACTGGTGCACGGTACTCTCTGCGAGGCGCTGTGTACCGGCTTGTAGAGTTGTGGCACCATCCACAGATTGCGGCGGCACACGATAGTGGGAAATGCGAATCGATACCTGAGTGCTCGCTGCTGTCCATAAGAACCAACGGGAGACATTCCAGACCACACACCTCACCTCATGCTGAGGTCAATGTAGTGTCGAGCACGCAAGAGCTCAGTCTGAGTTTGTGACCTCTGCATCGTCTAGTAGGACAGAAATTGTAAAGTTTCAGACGACATGTACTTTGGTTAAAGCTGAACATTGTACTTTGGGAGAACATTATGTGGGCGTAAGTATGAAGTGATGGTTTCATAGTCAATAACAGTTGAAAATATTGTACACTCTCCTGTGGCATAGGACTGTCTCAAACTAGGTAAATCTTTTTATTCATTCAGGCAGTGGTGATGACGGTCCCTGTCGGACCACTGAAGTTCAGTGCATTCGGGTTGCCTAGCACTCGAATGCCTCCCCATCCGGGTCTGCCGAGTGCTGTTGTCGAGCGGGGTGCACTCAGCCCTTGTGAGGCGCCAATTGAAGAATTACTTGGTTGAGAAGTAAGACACTGGTCACGAAAACTGACAATGGCCAGGACGGTAGTGTGCTGGACACAAGCTCCTCCATATCTGCGTCTGGTGACACCTATGGCCCGAGGATGACACGGCGACCGGTCGTTACCGTTGCGTCTACAAGGCCTGCTCGGAAGGTGTTTGCTATTTTGTGTAATAAAGTGTACTAATATTTCATTTGTTGTTGTTAAAAATGAACCATCTCCCATGCACTCAAAGAATCCACAGCTGTGGCTGGACGAGTGTAGTTTCGTCTGGTGGAAGAATTGATGAAGACGGATGGCGTATTCCTTGACTTTAGGAAAGCGTTAGACACGGTGCCCCACTGCAGACTCCTAACTAAGGTACGAGCATATGGGATTGGTTCCCAAGTATGTGAGTGGCTCGAAGACTTCTTAAGTAATAGAATCCAGTACGTTGTCCTCGATGGTGAGTGTTCATCGGAGGTGAGGGTATCATCTGGAGTGCCCCAGGGAAGTGTGGTAGGCCCGCTGTTGTTTTCTATCTACATAAATAAGCTTTTGGATAGGGTGGATAGCAATGTGCGGCTGTTTGTTGATGCTGTGGTGTACGGGAAGGTGTCGTCGTTGAATGACTGTAGGAACCCTGTCAGGTCGGACTGACGGAGGACATCGAAGCAATTCAGAGGCGGGCTGCTAGATTTGTTACTGGTAAGTTTGATCATCACGCGAGTGTCACGGAAATGCTTCAGGAACTTGGGTGGGAGCCTCTAGAGGAAAAGGAGGCGTTCTTTTCGTGAATCGCTACTGAGGAAATTTAGAGAACCAGTATTTGAGGCTGACTGCAGTACAATTTTACTGCCGCCAACTTATATTTCGCGGAAAGACCACAACGATAAGAAATATTAGGGCTCATACATTGGCATATAGGCAGTCATGTTTCCCTCGTTCTGTTTGGGAGTGGAACAGGGAGAGAAGATGCTACTTGTGGTACGAGGTACCCTCCGCCACGAACAATATGGTGGATTACTGAGTATGTATGTAGATGTAGATGTACGTCAGAACAGGAGAAAGTAGATCTAAACGGAGTGGAGATGTTGCTGTGGCCATAGCTGAGAGGAATGTCTCTGCTGTGACAAAACCGCGTTAAGTCCTCTCTATAGCTCCCGAGCCAGATGCCGAGCCACGCGGAATTGAGGCACTTTTCGTGTAAAGCGATTCCGCTGCAGTACGACCAAAACAAAACGCGACAAATTCCCCCTGAGTGTCGTCCCCTGTTTACGTCACGCTCCTGCGACACAGCCTAGTCAGCGATCCCTCTCCTCATCCCTCCCCCCTCCCACTCTCTCTACCGCCACAACACTCACTCGACCTAAGTAGCTTCAGATGCTAAAGCTGGGTTTCAACATTCATCTCGCATAATTCATGTTGATGGATTTCCATGGCGTTGTAAACAGCTAAAATAATCAAAACAAGACATGATTGTCTCAATGGGAATTCGGCGATCGTTCAGTAAATAAAATATGGCGTTTCAGTCTTCGATCGCTATTCTTTATTTTCAATTACCAGTTTCGGGCTAGCTGCCCATCTTCAGATCATATATTGTAGTTACAGAGTAACATGTCCGTACAGAGTAACATGTCCGTACAGAACACTCGGTTCACTGCCAAAATAATGTTGCATATTATGTTACGGGTCAAGTGTCTCCTCATTACGGATGGAATTACTGAAAAGTGTTCAGCTAATGGGTGCAGATATGATAACGTAGCGCACAATGATGTCATATGGGTTTTATGCATATTGTTGTAGAGAGAGAGAACATATCGGAAGGGGGCGTGAAGCTGCCGTTCTTGGTATAACCAGAGACGTTCGCGTAAACACGTTACGAGCAGCAAAGACGCAGCGCACGCAACTCGAACAGGTCCCTATTCCATATCACGGCGCCTGAATTTAATAATCTGTACGTCTTTAAAAGTGGTCTAATGCCGGTATTACACTATCTTCTTAGACAAAGATATTCAATATTCATCTTATTTCCTTGACAAAGATCTTTCATGCGGTGCAAGAAGGGTTATTACACTGACATGTATATCGTCACAGTTCCTTCAGAACGGCTGGTATGTAGTGATAGAAGAACCGCATGATATCAATTCTTAGTTTCATAGTTCTCTGTCACTAAACGGGAAAGTCATTTCTCTAACACAAAATGTAATTAAACTAAAAACCCATCTCCTCCTAATCTGTATAAATAAAAATGTAAACTGTCGTTTGTTCAGAATTGTGTATCTCCGAAAGTTCTTGACCAACTGCTTTGAAATTTTGACACAACCTTGAATTCTACTGCAGGCGTCTATTTGGGCACTAACATCTTTAATATACGACCTATAACATATTGAAGGTGTTTGTAACAATATTTCTATATAATTAATTTTACATAGATTTATGTATTAAAGAAATTTATGAATTAAAGAAAATATGTAAAGAATAATACGGGCATATACCAATGGAACGACGTGTCGAAATTTTGAAAACAGTTGGCCATAAACGCCTATTACATACATCTACACTTCGTATATAAGTTCAAACGTAGGTGTTCTTTGCTTCAAAATCTCAAATCTTTGAAAGATCTTGAAGGGTTACTTTGAAACTGTGACAAGATTACTTTCGTATACATAAGTGTTTATATATACCTACCATCTGGTGTATCTGTAAGATATATGTAATAAAAGGGGAAACGTTACAAAAATGTAAATGTTGAATTGTTCAAAATTCTGTACCTCCAAAATTCTTGACCGATTGCTTGAAATTTTAACACATTATTCAGTTCTAATACCAAGTGTTTTAGGCACCTAATTTTTTAATGCCTGTTTGTTTTTAAGACATATTGTGGTGTGCGTACTGTAAGACCTTAGGTACACACACCATCAGATTAATTGACTTGTCGCTCTAACGAAGTAGGCAAGTGTCAGCAATATGTCTCGTGGTCTTATCGTGGTGTGTTTATCTTCTGCCATTAGGTCAGACGATAGTAATGCCACTTGCACGCTTAGAGTAGCAGATTGCCGGTGACCAACTTTAAACAGAACTTGATTAATTTTCACACACATGTATTAAAATAATAACAATCATAAACCTTACTGAACTTGGTTCTGGATGCTATTTACAATTGACAATCTGAAGTTCCTTTGGTCTTCGTACGTTAATCTTATTCTCACATATCTCTGATGCATGACAAACTGTCTATACATTTCTCTTCATGGCTATGTACAGGAATATGATAATCTTATTAAGCGCAGACTCAACCTTGACTACATACTGGTGCAGACGGATGCAGACTGACTAATAGGAGGTCTGTACACTCGTTATAATACCTCGAGCGTTCAGGTATCACTGCGAGAGTGTGATCCGCGAGTAGAAAAGGTTCTACGTTAGCAGCAATCTCATTGGCTGCGTTACATATTAATACGCGGATCGGCGGAAGCAGAATTTGGTCCGTCTCTAAGACAGCGCCATCTTGTAGTGCGGAGACGGACGAGCGCTGCGCCTGCACTGTTGTGCTTAGCAGGGTGCGCTCTAGTGGGAAAGTTGTGTACGCGCTGACTACGAGAAACTATGTACACAACACATATGATATATAAATATATATGTAATATGTAAAGGGTAAACAACGTTACCAAAAATGTCAAAATGTACCTTTCCTATTTATTTCAAATTTTTTACACGTTACTGTAATTAAGCATTCAGAAACATGTGACTATATACTTTTTAATACATTATACGCTAGTGAAACGTTGTTAGAAAACAGGAAAGTTGTATTTATGGCTTTTTGGTTTGTGATTACAATACTACTTCAGAATCTGAATTTGCAAAAACGATAAACAAGTCTGATGGTCAGAGAGAATGAGGAAGCGAAGATGGATATATGGGTGGGAGAAAATGGACAGAGACAGAGGAGACCGGAGGGCGTGCAGATACAGGAGGAGAAGATGGACAGAAAGAGGGCGAGGAGATTATGGACAAAGGAAGGGGTTAGGGAAATGGACAGAGACAGGGGAGAGAAACAGATTAGGTCGTATATCCAATTCCCATATGTATAAGAAACGTTGCTTTCTCTTTGGTATCTCTTCCACTGAAGCACAGTGAGCCACAGCAAAACGTGGCCGGATGCAGCCAGTGTTAACATATAATAGTAAGCCAAGACATTATGACCACTAGCCGGCCGGGGTAGCCGAGCAGTTCTGGGCCCTACAGTCTGGAACCGCGCTACCACTACGGTCGTAGGTTCGAATCTTGCCCCGGGCATGGATGTGTGTGATGTCCTTAGGTTAATTAGGTTTAAGTAGTTCTAAGTTCTAGGGGACTGATGACCTCAGATGTTAAGTCCCATAGTGCTCAGAGCCATTTGAACCATTACGACCACTGCCAACCGCGATCTTGGATCCCGCCAGGTGGCGCTCCGGGCACGTGACGCGGTGACGAAAGTATGAAAGCGAAGCAGAGACGGGTGGAGGATCACACCAGCGAAGATATGGGATGCAAATGGGGAAACCCATAGAGATAAGAGACTTTGACAAACGGCAAAATATTATTACGCAGAGGCTGTGAACTACTATCTCGAGAATGGCGAAGCTCGACGAAAGATTGGAGAGTTGCACAGGTCACACCACTATTCAAGAAAGGTAGTAGGAGTAATCCACTAAAGTACAGACCCATATCGTTAACGTCGATATGCAGCAGGATTTTGGAACATTTATTGTGTTCAAGCATTATGAATTACCTCGAGAGAAACGGTCTATTGACACACAGTCAACATGGGTTTAGAAAACATCTTTCCTGTGAAACACAACTAGCTCTTTATTCAGATGAAGTGTTGAGTCCTATTGCCAATGGATTTCAGATCGATTCCGTATTTCTGGATTTCCCGGGTCTTTTGACACTGTACCACACAAGCGCTTCGTAGTGAAATTGCGTGCTTATGGAATATCGTCTCAGTTATGTGACTGCATTTGTGATTTTCTGTCATAGAGGTCACAGTTCGTAGTAGTTGACGGAAAGTCATCGAGTAAAACAGAAGTGGTTTCTGGCGTTCCCAGAGATAGTGTTATAGGCCCTTTGCTGTTCGTTATCTATGTAAACGATTTGGTTGTTTGCAGGTGATGCTGTGGTTTATCAACTTATAAAGTCATCAGAAGATCAAAACAAACTCCAAAACGATTTAGAAAAGATATCTGAATCGTGCGGAAAGTGGCAGTTGACCCTAAATAATGAAAAGTGTGAGGTCATCCGCATGGGTGTTAAAAGGAACTCGTTAAACTTCGGTTATACGATAAATTAATGTAATCTAAAACCATAAATTCAACTAAATGCCTAAGTATTACAATTACGAACAACTTAAATTGAAAGGAAGACATAGAAAATGTTGTGGGTGCGGCTAACTTGAGATTGCGTTTCATTGGCAGGACACTTATACCTAAGTATTACAATTACAAACAACTAAAATTGAAAGGAAGACATAGAAAATGTTGTGGGTAAGGCTAATCGGAGATTGCGTTTCATTGGCAGGACACTTAGAAAATGTAACAGACCTACTAAGGAGACTGCCTACACTACGCTTGTCCGTCCTCTTTTAGAATACTGTTGCGCGGTGTGGGATCCTTACCAGATAGGACTGATGGAGTCCATCGAAAAAGTTCAATGAAGGGCAGCACATTTTGTATTATCGCGAAATATGGGAGAGAGTGTCACAGAAATGATACAGGATTTGTGTGGTGTCACCGCCAGACACCACACTTGCTAGGTGGTAGCCTTTAAATCGGCCGCGGTCCGGTAGTATACGTCGGACCAGCGTGTCGCCAATATCAGTGATTGCAGACCGAGCACCGCCACACGGCACATCTAGAGAGACTTCCTAGCACTCGCCCCAGTTGTACAGCCGACTTTGCTAGCGATGGTTCACTGACAAAATACGCTCTCATTTGCCGAGACGATAGTTAGCATAGCCTTCAGCTACGTTATTTGCTACGACCTAGGAAGGCAGCATTATCCGTTACTATTGATACTGTGAATCATGTAATGTCAAGAGTGACGTTCGTCATTAATGGATAAAAGTTAAGTATTCCACCAGCTACGTCCGTTTTTCTCAATTCTAATTCCCTTGCCATGTTCCAGACCTCACGCCAGCCTGCGTCAGCTCAAACGCGTGCATTTCGGCCTCCTTTAGTACCAAGGTGTTGGCTCTCCTGCCAACCACAACAATTTGGGCTGGAAATCATTAAAAGAAAGGAGTTTTACGTAGCGACGGAATCTTTTCACCAAATTCCACCAACTTTCTCCTTCGAATGCGAAAATATTTTGTTGACACTAACCTACATAGAGAGGAACGATCACCACGATAAAATAAGGGTAATCAGAGCTCGTACGGAAAGGAATAAGTGTTCATTCTTTCTGCGCGCTACGCAATATTGGAATAATAGAGAGTTGTGAAGGTGGTTCGATGAACCCTCTGCTAGGCACTTAAATGTGATTTGCAGAGTATCCATGTAGATGAAGATGTAGATGAATGTTCACGTGCTACTGTGGTGAGCATCTACGGGAAGAGGTAGTGCAGTGAAACTAGCACTAGGCGCTAAATGGTTGGACGTCCACGGCTCTTCACGGAACGTGGGGTTCAGAGGCTTGTCTGCCCTGTAAAGTAGGATAGATGGCGATCTGTGGCATCTTTGCCCAACGAACACAATGCTGGGGTACGCACAAATGTTTCGGAGCACACCGTCACTGAACACGGAGTTCCGCAGCAGAGCAACCCTACGTGTTCACACGTTGGCCCAAAGATATCGTCAATTACGATTGCAGTGTGCACGGGACCATCTGGATTCGACTGTCGATCATTGGAAACGTGTCGGATCTTCGGGTGAGTCACATTTTTACTGCACCACAAGCGCCTTCATCGAGCTGAGTGGCGGCCGGGACGTGCAGCCCAGCCCGCCACGGACGCAGGGTGGTGCGAGCTGTACTTTGCCGTGGGACACTCTCTCCTGCACTTGCGCAGCGCCTGTCGTACTAAAGTGCGCGTCATTTACGACGGCGGCCGAGTTTAGGTTCGTTCTGCGCATCTGACGTCACAAAACACAGTCAGCCAATGAACAGAGAGCGATGTTGCCAGAGCTCGACAGCAGTGCGCAACATGGAGTGTCTTCAGGTTTACAAACGTTCAGTCATAAATAAAGTAACTGAACAAAAGCAATGTCTTGATAGCAGAATTTCTTCTGTAGAAAGTTTGGAAAAAGTATTATTTATACCAATTGCTTCATATTCTATTAATTAATTAAACCAAACAAGCAATAAGCCTCCTAATTCAGGTGATAGCAAGGAAAGGTGTTTGTATCATTCTCACTACCCGATTTTTCGCAATAAAGAACAGCGGTAATTATTTATTTCATATTGTATTTCGACGAAACGTGAGTAATTCATATTCATACCAATAGTGTTTGTCAGTATTTTGCATGGTCTTTTAAAATCATCCGGAAGTTCTATTGAATTATGAGCTGCTTTAGCGTAATGGTTAAAGTGTTTGTGTGCTAAGCGAAAAGTTCTGAGTTTAAACCTTGTTCTGTGCGTAATATTTTCTTTATTTAAAAACAATAAGGCACGCGATCTCCACACGATGTGCTTACTTCATCGATTTCTTAGCCACTGGTGCCCCCAATACTTATCTTCTCACATTAAACACCTATCATCATTCCACAATCGCAATACCAGATCGGATACGTCTATCATCTTGGCTGTACCTTTACATAACACAAAATCTTTCTCCGTGTCATTCTCCATCTCAGCCATAGGACTATGGAACGCGCTCCCCTGTGATCTGCGTCTTATCCAGAACTACTCAACATTCAAGAGGGAACTCAAAACTTACATATTAGGTACGGTATAGCCACCATTGTTGTGCCCCTCTCATCTCTTTCTTTCTCCTCTCCATCACAGCTTCGAATTTTACCATTATATTTCTCTTCCTCTAACCTATCTACCTCTTATATATCTCTTTCACCCCATTCTATCGTCTTATGTCTCTGCTCGATGAGAATAACTCACAAGCTGCAAGAACATAACGAGAAAATTCCCAACTAACAATGGGACTGACATTCACAAAAGAAAAGTATGTTTACTTTCATATACATAGTCATTATTATTATTATTATTATTATTGTCATCAGTATTATTCTTGATTGTTATAATTATTTTTTATTGTTATAACTATCATTGTACTACTGTTATAATATCTATTTTTTCTTTAACATCAATACTGCATTATACGTTATATGTCCTTAATGTATGTAGAAACTGTAACTCGTTCAATCTGAGTATGCCTGGATAGGTGTAAGAGAGGGCCTGAAGGCACTAATCTTGCCAGGTAAAATAAATGCATAAATAAATAAATAAATATCGGAGTGTCTTACTTCATGAATTTTATTCGTTTGAATGTAATTTTTTGAAATTTCTAGTGACAACTAAAATCGACCATACGGAAAGTATACACTATGGACTTTTACTTCTGCAAACTCTTCAAAATTTCGTGCAATGGTTTACTACATCTAATGCTGCACAATAACTGCTTTGAACATCGCAACAAAATTAAGTCATTTATGGAGGGAAGGTATCAGTCAGGAAGATGTGTAAAAATCAAATTTTTGGGCCAACTAGTTTTTGAGAAATTGAATGATAAACTGTGTCAAATCAGTCGAAACACGATGTGTCTGCACAGGCGAGCAGTGCAGTGATGACAAAATCGCGCACAGCGCGGAATGCGGGGATCACGTCTCTGTAGCAACGAAAGGGTTAATGCGGCCGAGGTGGCTTTACTTCATAAACTGTGCGCTCCCCCCTAAACGTAAGTTTGCTAACTATACTATACTATACTATACTGCTTCTCTTGGCGCGTGCGTCGTTTGCAACTGGCAACGCAGCAATCTCCCGCGTCTGGGCGGGCATGCGCGAACCCCCAAAGTAAAAGAATTGAACTATAGTCGAAGACACGCTGACCGCTGCGAACCACATGCATTCCTTCATGTCATCTTGCATTGTCGTGTCTCTGAGCCAGACCCGTGCTACAGTGATTTGAGGAGCGTTATAATGAACTCACGCTGATGTCTCGGTGACCAAATTCGCACGATGTAAATCCTGTGGTCGCTATCGGCCGTCATTACCATGTACGCAGATCAGCGGCCCGTTGCTTAAGCGAAATGCTTGACCTGTGCGTAGATAACTAATACCACATACCTCCGCAAACCTACAAAGAAACTGTCAGATCACTGATGCGCAGAATCAGTGATGTACACTACTGGCCATTACAATTGCTACACCACGAAGATGACGTGCTACAGACGCGAAATTTAACCGACAGGAAGAAGAGGCTGTGATATGCAAATGATTAGGTTTTCAGAGCATTCACACAAGGTTGGCGCCAGTGACGACACCTACAGCGTGCTGACATGAGGAAAGTTTCCAACCGATTTCTCATACATAAACTGCAGTGGACCAGCGTTGCCTGGTGAAACGTTATTCTGATGCCTCGTGTAAGGAGGAGAAATGCGTACCATCACGTTTCCCATTTTGATGAAGGTCGGATTGTAGCCTATAGCGATTGCGTTTTATCGTATTGCGACATTGCTGCTCGCGTTGGTTGAGATCCAATGAGTGTTAGCAGAATATGGAATCGGCGGGTTCAGGTTGGTAATACGGAACGCGGTGCTAGGTCCCAACGGCCTCGTATCACCAGCAGTCGAGATGACAGGCATCTTATCCGCATGGCTGTAACGTATCGTACAGCCACGTCTCGATCCCTGAGTCAACAGATGGGGACGGTTGCAGAACAATAACCTTCTGCACGAACAGTTCGACGACGTTTGCAGCAGCAGGGACTATCAGCTCGGAGACCATGGCTGCGAATACCCTTGACGCTGCATCACAGACAGGAGCGCCTGCGGCGGTGTACTCAACGACGAACCTGGGTGCACGAATGGCACAACGTCATTTTTTTCGGATGAATCCAGGTTGTGCTTACAACATCGTGATTGTCGCACCCGTGTTTGGCGACATCGCGATGAACGCTCATTGGAAGCGTGTATTCGTCATCGCCATACTGACGTATCACCCGCCTTGATGGTATGGGGTGCCATCGGTTACACGTGTCGGTCATCTTTTGTTCGCATAGACGGCACTTTGAACAGTGGACATTACATTTCAGATGTGTTCAGACCCGTGGCTCTACCCTTCATTCGATCCCTGCTAAACCCTACATTTCGTCAGGATAATGCACGACCGCATGCTGCAGGTCCTGTACGGGCCTTTCTGGATACAGAAAATGTTCGACTGCTGCCCTGACCAGCACATTCCGCAGATCTCTCACCTATTGAAAACGTCTGGTCAATGGTGGCCGAGCAACTGGGTCGTCACAATAGACCAGTCGCTGTCTTGATGAACTGTGGTATTGTGTTGAAGCTGCATGGGCAGCTATACCTGTACAGGCCATCCAAGCTCTGTTTGACTCAATGTCCAGACGTATCAAGGCCGTTATTACGGCCAGAGGCAGTTGTTCTGGGTACTGATTTCTCAGGATCTACGCATCCAAATTGCGTGCAAATGTAATCACATGTCAGTTCTAGTATAATATATTTGAACAATGAATACCCGTTTATCATCTGCATTTCTTCTTGGTGTAGCAATTTTAATGGCCAGTAGTGTATTTCGGTTCAAAGACGGACAAACAAGCTACTATACAGCTGGTCATAATATTTTGGTTCATAGATGTATAAAAATGAAATCTGAATGCTGTATTCAGTTCACAATAGCCGAGTCGGAATTGTATCATCGGAAATCCTGTAATGCGAGAAAGACTTGTGACCAGATCTGTTTAAGTTGTGAAGGAATTGATTATCAGTATATCGGTGTGTTTGACAAGTACTTTCTGAAGATTTACACTGGTTGTAGTTCGTTTCCCGAAGTTCTTTACGGATTCCAGACTCAGTCCAATACGTTCAAAACTGGGCATGATTTTCCATTCTCGCACTTTAGCTGCTATTGTTCCTGTGAATGACTTTTTGCCGTTGTCCTTGATTCCCTGCCTTCTTTGTATCTATCAAGTTTATCTTTCCTGGATATAACATTCAGTCCTCTTTCCTGTGTCGCTTTCTTCTTTATTTGCACATATAGCTATAGGTTACTATAGCTATCATATGTTCCATCAGATTCAGCAGAAAACTCGTTTGCTATTCACATTCAGCTACCACTGCTGGACCATCAGCGAACCGTACTGTGCTAATTTTCTGCCCTTGACAAACAACAATAGATCTTTAATTCCCTTTTCAATGAACAAATGAGATCAGTGGTGACAATGAACTTGCCTTACATCTTTCCCGGTTTTGACTTTTTATGCAGTAGAGACTATCCTAATTTGTTTCGAAGAAAGGTAGAAGGCCTCCGTGTCCCTGCCCCTCCCCAGCACGCACGCACACACACACACACACACACACACACACACACACACAAAAAATCATCCTAGATTACAAACGCCTTTTCATATTTATAGCGCCATAATAAGCTCGGCAATACGAGCTTCTTTGCATTTTGAATGTGATTCTCGACCTTAAAGACAGTCTTGATTGACAGCAACTCGCCACATCCAATATCAAACCTAAGGCTCACGGCCGTTGCAGCATGAATTTAAAGCAAATGTCATTTTTCATCCTCGCAGAGGCGTTAATAGCACCACTCTTACGCGACTGGTGGGAAATCTGAATAGACGTCATTTTTCAGATGTAGAAACACGTCTTCCAAATTTCTTTATGCCACACAACTCTTTTGTAGTCCGATATTTTTCCGTCAGTTTATTTATATTGTCAGCTATCATCGTGCGGTTCAAGTTTCCGTATTTTGTTACTACTTTTTTTAGAAAGTATCCCCAGCTTTAGCAAGATGTCCTCGAAGTCAGAACCACCTTTTTATTCACAGTGATATAATGTTTTTTTTTTAGAGATAGCTTCCAGTCCTGCAAAACCACATATAAGTACACTATCCACCTTAATTCTGACAAGTTTTTAGGAAAGCCTTTAAAGGAGTTGATGTATTTCAGTTGAAGCAGAAGGGCCAAATACCTTGGTTAAAGACGTTTTTTTTAATTACTGTTAATTGATTAATATATCAGTGAAGACATTTCAGTAACTTTCATAATACTTTGTCTACCCTAATTCGAAATACAGTTTTGTAATCCTCCGATCAAACGGAGTCGTTTGATGTTTGTTATGATTACGTTGTTTAATTTCTTTTTGTGTCCTTTTCCACCACTTTCAAACCGATCAATCAACCTATCTTGCTTGCAACCACAACAGCCAATTTTATGGAATTCCCGACGTCATTTTGACGCGCTAAAATATCTGCATTATTAGCATCAATATAATTTAAATTTACACCATACGTATCTTTTATCATTACACACGTCGTAATTCTGAATTAAGGCTTGTCTGACGCCATGGGAATAATCCCACCAACTTCTACTGTAGGCGAAGAAGCCCCAACTGAAGGAGGTCCTTTTCGGCAGTAGCACTCGTATGATATGTTACAGGGCTCGTTTTCGGCCGGAACGGTGTTCCGGCATCACCAACGGAGACTGTTTTGAACTCACTCGATACGGTCGGCGTCGGGCGTTTAAAATAGCACACGTATACTGAATTGCAAAGTAATTATAATTCGCTATTGTGCCAGCATCAATGAAGGTGACAATGGTTGTCATATTATGCCGACGCTCGTGTTCAAACACGTTGTTTATTTGTAGTAATGAATATGAACTTAGATCAGTCAGTTGTAATACAGTTCAATGACTAGAAAGCAATGGCATTTAAAGCATTTACTTAACATGGAAATTCGTGTCCCACGTCACTGGGAAGTTGGAGTTGTACGTGACCCCAACGTGCTATTAGTATCTTCATCATCTTTCATCGCCGAATGCTTTATCAATTAACATTCGACAGTAGGCGTCTGCAGAAATTTTTCCAAGAGGAGTGGGGAGGGGATGGGGCGAAGGCACTCAAATTGTCATTTTGATAGAAATTATTTCATCAGTTTTGAGACATGTGATTCTGCAAGAACAAAGATATGTAGGTGACACAAAAAATATTACATTCCAGAGAATTGATAGTTATCCACTCAATATCTATTTTTGGTACTTAGAAAGTTTACTTTGATACTTCAGTGTAGTACCCCAATGTGGAACGCTGCACACAGAAAAGACAAAGGTGAACTAGTAGCTTTGAACGATAGCAATTTATTTCTATAAGAAAGCTACGAGAAAATAAGAACAACAGAATACTGATTCTCCAAGAAAGAACACAATAGATCGTCTTGGTCTGATATGTAGTTCTAAGAAGGTGCGAGAGAAAGCAGTCTACACCGTAGGTTACCCTGCAAGGTCAGAATCGGTTGCGGTCTCAATGGGTGGTGCACTGACGTTGTCTGTGTTGTCTGTGTCGCCTCAGCCTCAGCCTCAGCGCTACAGAATGTCAATCCTAAGGGCCCGGGTTCGAGTTCCGGCTGGGTCGGAGATTTTCTCCTCTCGGGGACTGGGTGTTGTGTTGTCGTTATCATTGTTTTACCCCCATCGACGCTCAGTCGCCGAAGCGGCGTCAAACCGAAGGACTTGCACCCGGCGAGCTGTCTACCCTACGGGAGGCCCTAGCCACACATTTACTTTACCACCCAGCTTGGCGCAAATCCTGTTGCTTTGATATAAATTACCCTGCCGCATGCAACATACGTTGCAAGATGTTGCCTTTTGTAGCATGCCACAAGACGGTGCACGGCACATATTCGTGGCGTGCCACAATGTTGCAAGACGTTGCCCCAGCGTAAAAGAGCCTTAATAAACAATTGAAGTCTGTTCTTTCCTCTTGAATCACCCGGTGTATTGCGATAAGGAACACATGGTCTGTGAATTCAGCTTTTAATTTTAGGTAACAATTTATTAGTGACGCTGTCGTAAGCTGCTGCGTTGGGGTCGCTCACTGTGAATGCCCACTGGCATTCAAAGCTGCTCGTGTACGGATGATTGGCTCTCAGGTTTGCTTGGAAAAACATCGATTCATTCGCAAGCATCACTCCCTTCTGATAACAACAGTGAACATGGAGCGGTTTACGTATGCTGAAATGGCTGACGTGCATCTGGTATGCAGGCTGTAATGGAACACTTTTCCTAGCATTACCGTTTTTTTTAATACAAGGTGTACAACATTGCTTCCGCCTTTTATCCTCAACATTTGAAGATTTAATGAAACAAATTGGTTTCACATGTATCAATCAAAGTATTTTCCGTCGCTGGCCACCACTTTCTCCCATTTCTTTAAAGTCAGTATCGCCATTATACTGTTGCTTATTTTCAGTGTTACATTTACACTTACACAATCATGATTTCGGCTTCAAAGTGCCATTATCAAGTGTTTTAAGTATTATGAAGGGCCTATTAGACAATGTGTATATACAAGGTTACTGGAGCATCTAAATTCACATAATTTGCTGTCAAATGTATAGATTGGTTTTAGAAATGGTTTAACAACTTAAAATGCTATATTCTCTTTTCTCTGTGAGGTTTTGGGCGGCTGAAAGAAAAGGTTGAGAACGCTAGGAGTTTTCCTTGATTTAACGAAGGCTTTTAACTGTGTTGACCACAAAATGTTACTGCAGAAGTTGGACCATTATGGAGTAAGGGGAGTAGCTTACAATTGGTTCGCCTCTTACTTTAAGAACAGAAAGCAGAAGGTAATTCTCCGCAATATTGAGAGTGGTAGTGATGTACAGTCTCAACGGGGCACTGTTAAGTGGGGCGTTCCCCAAGGGTCGGTGCTGGGGCCACTGCTGTTTGTTATTTATATAAATGATATGCCTTCTAGTATTACAGGTGATTCAAAAATATTTCTGTTGGCTGATAACACCAGCTTGGTAGTGAAAGATGTTGTGTGTAATATTGAAACAGTATCAAATAATGTATTTAGTGAAATAAGTTCGTGGCTTGTGGAAAATAATTTGATGCTAAATCAAAGTAAGACTCAGGTTTTACAGTTTCTAACTCACAATTCAACAAGAACCTATATTTTGATCAGACAGAATGAGCATTTTATAAGCGAGACGGAACAGTTAAAGTTCCTAGGCGTTCGGATAGATAGTAAGCTGTTGTGGAAAGCCCATGATCAGGATCTTGTTCAGAAACTAAATGCTCCTTTATTTACCATTAGAACAGTATCTGAAATAAGTGACAATTCAACACAAAAAGTAGTCTACTTCGCATATTTTCATACGCTTATGTCGTATGGTATAATTTTTCGGGTAATTTTTCTGATTGAAAAAGTGTATTTTTGGCTCAAAAACGGGCTGTTCGAGCTATATGTGGTATAAGTTCGAGAACCTCTTGTCGACCCCTATTCGATAGTCTGGGAATTCTGACATTGCCCTCACAGTATATATTTTCTTTAAAGTCGTTTGTTGTTAGCAATATTAGCTTATTTCCAAGAGTTAGCAGCTTTCACTCAATTATTACTAGGCAGAAATCAAATCTGCATGTGGAATGCACTTCCTTGACTCTTGCGCAGAAAGGAGTGCAGTATTCTGCTACATCCATTTTCAATAGCTACCGCAAGAACTCAAAAATCTTAGCAGTAGCCCAAACTCTTTTAAGTCTAAACTGAAGAGTTTCCTCATGGGTCACTCCTATTCTGTCGAGGAGCTCCTGGAAGAGCTGAAAAATTAAGCAAATTCCTGTGTTACATTGTTGATTTTCTTTAACTTACGAACTGTCGCCTGAACACGTTTCTTATATTTTATTTTATCTGTTTCTTCTATAGTGTTATAATTTCATGTATTGACTCGTTCTATGACCATGGAGACTTTTCCTTAATTTGGTCCCATGGAAAAATAAATAAATAAATTTAAAAAAATAAAGTAGTGTGTTAGACAATGCGGTCCTGACTTTAAAGAAATATATTATGACTGTCGCCCCGCATTATGAAAAAATATTGACTTTCTTCCATGTTTTTGGCAGTGCACGAATCCGGCGTCGAAAAAACTGTTCATTTTTTGAAGCGATCCACGAATAGATCCAATTTGTGATTTCTTCATGAGATCGGAAGTGTTGGTCAGCCAGGCCATGCGCCATCAATCTAAACAGGTAATAGTCCAACTATGTTTCGACCTCTTTTGCAACGTGGGGTCGATCGTCGTCGTGCTGCAAAATCACTTTGTCGTGCCTCTCGCTGGATTGCGCCCGTTCGTCTTTTAGTGCTCTGCTCAAACGCATTAACTGCGTTCGATACCGACCTCCTGTGATTGTTTCACTTGGCTTTAACACTTGATAGTACACGTCGTGGAGCTGGTCCCACGAAACGCAGAGCATGGTCTCGGAGCCGTAAATATTCGGTTTGGCCGTCGACGCGGAAGCATGGTCTGGATATCCCCACGATTTTTTGCATTTAGAGCTATAGTAATGAACCCATTTGTCGTCTCTGGTCACAATGCGATGCAGAAATTCCTTCGGTTTTTGCCTCTGAAGCAACTGTTCACAAACACACAAACGCTGTTCAACGTCTCTCGGTTTCAGCTCACACGGGACCCCTTCTTTTTGAATCATGGCGATAGCCTTTTAGAAACATTTGAAGTTACGAAATTACGTGCATATTTAAATTTCATATTATTAATTGCACAATCTAGCGCCAGTTATTTCTGGATTCACTTATAAAATAATGACGTAGCTTAATAAAGATTCTTCTTTTTTCAAGAAAGAATGTAATCTCTTTTTAGTTTGTAAACTCGTTGGAAGGTTGTGAGTACGGCAGAATGTTAGCAGTAGTGGGCATGCTTCTGGTGGAATCAGACGTGTCATTGATTGTGTCACTATTCGTGTAATTTGTGGTGTAATAGAAGTGCAAGTTGTAAAAACGGTGTGATATTTGATAATGTGACAAAGAACAAAATTCGAGAAATATATAGGCAAATCATCAGTTATTAGTCATCAGAAACCGACAACGTTAATTCAAAATTTCAGCCGCAAGAATGTACCACTAGTCACAGTAACTGGAGCCAACAACAAGAAGAGAAAACGAAGATGAGTAAAAAGTTTTTCTTTTGTATATCTTACGCCTCTCGTAACGTTTGAAAGTAGTGGAGAGACTAAGAGAAATGTAATGCTGATGTGTGGAAGGGTAAAATTACAAGGTCTGTGAATGGAAATGGACGAGCTGCAGTGAGAGTGTGGACAGCCCTTTCCCAACCGACGGCTTCCGCGGACACCAAGCATTCGGACGCCTGCATCGCCTGCTACGTGAAACAGACAACTAGGCGTGACACAGGTCGGAATCGGACAATGAGAGCTCCAGAAATGGAAGACGAAATGGTGGGGCACGTTGGAAACACTCCTAGTACACAATGCACTGCACACATCCTTGGCGTCGGACATGGCGTTGTGTGGAATGTGCTACATGCCCAGCAGGTTAATCCTTCCCATCTCCAGTGCGTGGCAGCACGGCTACCTAGAGGTCGGTTCGCGCAGTGCTGTGTGCAACGGACTACCCTACACCCCTTACTTCTGGGGCCTTATACATCGACTAGGCTTTCTTTACTAGGGAAGGCTGTTTCAGTATTCACTATTCGCATGTTTTTGCACCTGTGAATCCACATCGTACTCGACTCCTGCTCATCAACAGCGAAAGCGGGGTCGGTAGTACCTTGACGAAAAATAAAAACACCTACAGCCGTCCTTATTTTATTTGTCGCTACAAGTTTCGACGCTTCATTGCGATATCTTCAGGCTGTTTTCATACGGTACAGGTGAATACGATCCCAATCGCTGCTGGAACCATTGCGGGCATGCCAGAATCTTCTTCGTCTACATCGAAAGTCCGCAAGCCTCCGTAAGGTGCGCGGCGGAGGGTGCACTGTACAACTACTAGTAATTTCCTTCCTGTTGAACTTGCAAATAGAACGAAGAAAAAACGATTATCTATGTGTCTAATTTTGTAGTATCTTATCTTCGTGCTTCTTACGCGCAATGTATGTTGGCGGCAGCAGAATCGTTCGACATTCGGCTTCAAATGCCGGTTCTCTAAATCTTCTCAACAGTGTTTCTGGAAAAGAACGTCTCATTACCTCCATGGATTCCCATTTGAGATCCCAAAGCATGTCGGTAACACTTACGTGTTGTTCCAACCTACGGGATGTCTTCCTACAGTCCGACTCGGTACGGATCCCAAAGCATCTCGGTAACACTTACGTGTTGTTCCAACCTACGGGATGTCTTCCTACAGTCCGACTCGGTACGGATCCCAAAGCATCTCGGTAACACTTACGTGTTGTTCCAACCTACGGGATGTCTTCCTACAGTCCGACTCGGTACGGATCCCAAAGCATCTCGGTAACACTTACGTGTTGTTCCAACCTACGGGATGTCTTCCTACAGTCCGACTCGGTACGGATCCCAAAGCATGTCGGTAACACTTACGTGTTGTTCCAACCTACGGGATGTCTTCCTACAGTCCGACTCGGTACGGATCCCAAAGCATGTCGGTAACACTTACGTGTTGTTCCAACCTACGGGATGTCTTCCTACAGTCCGACTCGGTACGGATCCCAAAGCATGTCGGTAACACTTACGTGTTGTTCCAACCTACGGGATGTCTTCCTACAGTCCGACTCGGTACGGATCCCAAAGCATGTCGGTAACACTTACGTGTTGTTCCAACCTACGGGATGTCTTCCTACAGTCCGACTCGGTACGGATCCCAAAGCATGTCGGTAACACTTACGTGTTGTTCCAACCTACGGGATGTCTTCCTACAGTCCGACTCGGTACGGATCCCAAAGCATCTCGGTAACACTTACGTGTTGTTCCAACCTACGGGATGTCTTCCTACAGTCCGACTCGGTACGGATCCCAAAGCATGTCGGTAACACTTACGTGTTGTTCCAACCTACGGGATGTCTTCCTACAGTCCGACTCGGTACGGATCCCAAAGCATGTCGGTAACACTTACGTGTTGTTCCAACCTACGGGATGTCTTCCTACAGTCCGACTCGGTACGGATCCCAAAGCATTTCGGTAACACTTACGTGTTGTTCCAACCTACGGGATGTCTTCCTACAGTCCGACTCGGTACGGATCCCAAAGCATCTCGGTAACACTTACGTGTTGTTCCAACCTACGGGATGTCTTCCTACAGTCCGACTCGGTACGGATCCCAAAGCATGTCGGTAACACTTACGTGTTGTTCCAACCTACGGGATGTCTTCCTACAGTCCGACTCGGTACGGATCCCAAAGCATGTCGGTAACACTTACGTGTTGTTCCAACCTACGGGATGTCTTCCTACAGTCCGACTCGGTACGGATCCCAAAGCATGTCGGTAACACTTACGTGTTGTTCCAACCTACGGGATGTCTTCCTACAGTCCGACTCGGTACGGATCCCAAAGCATGTCGGTAACACTTACGTGTTGTTCCAACCTACGGGATGTCTTCCTACAGTCCGACTCGGTACGGATCCCAAAGCATGTCGGTAACACTTACGTGTTGTTCCAACCTACGGGATGTATTCCTACAGTCCGACTCGGTACGGATCCCAAAGCATCTCGGTAACACTTACGTGTTGTTCCAACCTACGGGATGTCTTCCTACAGTCCGACTCGGTACGGATCCCAAAGCATGTCGGTAACACTTACGTGTTGTTCCAACCTACGGGATGTCTTCCTACAGTCCGACTCGGTACGGATCCCAAAGCATCTCGGTAACACTTACGTGTTGTTCCAACCTACGGGATGTCTTCCTACAGTCCGACTCGGTACGGATCCCAAAGCATCTCGGTAACACTTACGTGTTGTTCCAACCTACGGGATGTCTTCCTACAGTCCGACTCGGTACGGATCCCAAAGCATCTCGGTAACACTTACGTGTTGTTCCAACCTACGGGATGTCTTCCTACAATCCGACTCGGTACGGATCCCAAAGCATCTCGGTAACACTTACGTGTTGTTCCAACCTACGGGATGTCTTCCTACAGTCCGACTCGGTACGGATCCCAAAGCATGTCGGTAACACTTACGTGTTGTTCCAACCTACGGGATGTCTTCCTACAGTCCGACTCGGTACGGATCCCAAAGCATGTCGGTAACACTTACGTGTTGTTCCAACCTACGGGATGTCTTCCTACAGTCCGACTCGGTACGGATCCCAAAGCATGTCGGTAACACTTACGTGTTGTTCCAACCTACGGGATGTCTTCCTACAGTCCGACTCGGTACGGATCCCAAAGCATGTCGGTAACACTTACGTGTTGTTCCAACCTACGGGATGTCTTCCTACAGTCCGACTCGGTACGGATCCCAAAGCATCTCGGTAACACTTACGTGTTGTTCCAACCTACGGGATGTCTTCCTACAGTCCGACTCGGTACGGATCCCAAAGCATGTCGGTAACACTTACGTGTTGTTCCAACCTACGGGATGTCTTCCTACAGTCCGACTCGGTACGGATCCCAAAGCATGTCGGTAACACTTACGTGTTGTTCCAACCTACGGGATGTCTTCCTACAGTCCGACTCGGTACGGATCCCAAAGCATGTCGGTAACACTTACGTGTTGTTCCAACCTACGGGATGTCTTCCTACAGTCCGACTCGGTACGGATCCCAAAGCATCTCGGTAACACTTACGTGTTGTTCCAACCTACGGGATGTCTTCCTACAGTCCGACTCGGTACGGATCCCAAAGCATGTCGGTAACACTTACGTGTTGTTCCAACCTACGGGATGTCTTCCTACAGTCCGACTCGGTACGGATCCCAAAGCATGTCGGTAACACTTACGTGTTGTTCCAACCTACGGGATGTCTTCCTACAGTCCGACTCGGTACGGATCCCAAAGCATGTCGGTAACACTTACGTGTTGTTCCAACCTACGGGATGTCTTCCTACAGTCCGACTCGGTACGGATCCCAAAGCATGTCGGTAACACTTACGTGTTGTTCCAACCTACGGGATGTCTTCCTACAGTCCGACTCGGTACGGATCCCAAAGCATCTCGGTAACACTTACGTGTTGTTCCAACCTACGGGATGTCTTCCTACAGTCCGACTCGGTACGGATCCCAAAGCATGTCGGTAACACTTACGTGTTGTTCCAACCTACGGGATGTCTTCCTACAGTCCGACTCGGTACGGATCCCAAAGCATGTCGGTAACACTTACGTGTTGTTCCAACCTACGGGATGTCTTCCTACAGTCCGACTCGGTACGGATCCCAAAGCATGTCGGTAACACTTACGTGTTGTTCCAACCTACGCGATGTCTTCCTACAGTCCGACTCGGTACGGATCCCAAAGCATGTCGGTAAAACTTACGTGTTGTTCCAACCAACGGGATGTCTTCCTACAGTCCGACTCGGTACGGATCCCAAAGCATGTCGGTAACACTTACGTGTTGTTCCAACCTACGGGATGTCTTCCTACAGTCCGACTCGGTACGGATCCCAAAGCATCTCGGTAACACTTACGTGTTGTTCCAACCGACGGGATGTCTTCCTACAGTCCGACTCGGTACGGATCCCAAAGCATGTCGGTAACACTTACGTGTTGTTCCAACCTACGGGATGTCTTCCTACAGTCCGACTCGGTACGGATCCCAAAGCATGTCGGTAACACTTACGTGTTGTTCCAACCTACGGGATGTCTTCCTACAGTCCGACTCGGTACGGATCCCAAAGCATCTCGGTAACACTTACGTGTTGTTCCAACCTACGGGATGTCTTCCTACAGTCCGACTCGGTACGGATCCCAAAGCATGTCGGTAACACTTACGTGTTGTTCCAACCTACGGGATGTCTTCCTACAGTCCGACTCGGTACGGATCCCAAAGCATGTCGGTAACACTTACGTGTTGTTCCAACCTACGGGATGTCTTCCTACAGTCCGACTCGGTACGGATCCCAAAGCATCTCGGTAACACTTACGTGTTGTTCCAACCTACGGGATGTCTTCCTACAGTCCGACTCGGTACGGATCCCAAAGCATGTCGGTAACACTTACGTGTTGTTCCAACCTACGGGATGTCTTCCTACAGTCCGACTCGGTACGGATCCCAAAGCATCTCGGTAACACTTACGTGTTGTTCCAACCTACGGGATGTCTTCCTACAGTCCGACTCGGTACGGATCCCAAAGCATGTCGGTAACACTTACGTGTTGTTCCAACCTACGGGATGTCTTCCTACAGTCCGACTCGGTACGGATCCCAAAGCATGTCGGTAACACTTACGTGTTGTTCCAACCTACGGGATGTCTTCCTACAGTCCGACTCGGTACGGATCCCAAAGCATGTCGGTAACACTTACGTGTTGTTCCAACCTACGCGATGTCTTCCTACAGTCCGACTCGGTACGGATCCCAAAGCATGTCGGTAACACTTACGTGTTGTTCCAACCTACGGGATGTCTTCCTACAGTCCGACTCGGTACGGATCCCAAAGCATGTCGGTAACACTTACGTGTTGTTCCAACCTACGGGATGTCTTCCTACAGTCCGACTCGGTACGGATCCCAAAGCATCTCGGTAACACTTACGTGTTGTTCCAACCGACGGGATGTCTTCCTACAGTCCGACTCGGTACGGATCCCAAAGCATGTCGGTAACACTTACGTGTTGTTCCAACCTACGGGATGTCTTCCTACAGTCCGACTCGGTACGGATCCCAAAGCATGTCGGTAACACTTACGTGTTGTTCCAACCTACGGGATGTCTTCCTACAGTCCGACTCGGTACGGATCCCAAAGCATGTCGGTAACACTTACGTGTTGTTCCAACCTACGGGATGTCTTCCTACAGTCCGACTCGGTACGGATCCCAAAGCATGTCGGTAACACTTACGTGTTGTTCCAACCTACGGGATGTCTTCCTACAGTCCGACTCGGTACGGATCCCAAAGCATGTCGGTAACACTTACGTGTTGTTCCAACCTACGGGATGTCTTCCTACAGTCCGACTCGGTACGGATCCCAAAGCATCTCGGTAACACTTACGTGTTGTTCCAACCTACGGGATGTCTTCCTACAGTCCGACTCGGTACGGATCCCAAAGCATGTCGGTAACACTTACGTGTTGTTCCAACCTACGGGATGTCTTCCTACAGTCCGACTCGGTACGGATCCCAAAGCATCTCGGTAACACTTACGTGTTGTTCCAACCTACGGGATGTCTTCCTACAGTCCGACTCGGTACGGATCCCAAAGCATGTCGGTAACACTTACGTGTTGTTCCAACCTACGGGATGTCTTCCTACAGTCCGACTCGGTACGGATCCCAAAGCATGTCGGTAACACTTACGTGTTGTTCCAACCTACGGGATGTCTTCCTACAGTCCGACTCGGTACGGATCCCAAAGCATCTCGGTAACACTTACGTGTTGTTCCAACCTACGGGATGTCTTCCTACAGTCCGACTCGGTACGGATCCCAAAGCATGTCGGTAACACTTACGTGTTGTTCCAACCTACGGGATGTCTTCCTACAGTCCGACTCGGTACGGATCCCAAAGCATGTCGGTAACACTTACGTGTTGTTCCAACCTACGGGATGTCTTCCTACAGTCCGACTCGGTACGGATCCCAAAGCATCTCGGTAACA
Source organism: Schistocerca gregaria (assembly GCF_023897955.1). Lineage (NCBI taxonomy): Eukaryota > Metazoa > Arthropoda > Insecta > Orthoptera > Acrididae > Schistocerca > Schistocerca gregaria. The sequence continues at coordinate 68,488,287 of NC_064928.1, read as the reverse complement.
CTTACGTGTTGTTCCAACCTACGGGATGTCTTCCTACAGTCCGACTCGGTACGGATCCCAAAGCATCTCGGTAACACTTACGTGTTGTTCGAACCTACGGGATGTCTTCCTACAGTCCGACTCGGTACGGATCCCAAAGCATGTCGGTAACACTTACGTGTTGTTCCAACCTACGGGATGTCTTCCTACAGTCCGACTCGGTACGGATCCCAAAGCATCTCGGTAACACTTACGTGTTGTTCCAACCTACGGGATGTCTTCCTACAGTCCGACTCGGTACGGATCCCAAAGCATCTCGGTAACACTTACGTGTTGTTCCAACCTACGGGATGTCTTCCTACAGTCCGACTCGGTACGGATCCCAAAGCATCTCGGTAACACTTACGTGTTGTTCCAACCTACGGGATGTCTTCCTACAGTCCGACTCGGTACGGATCCCAAAGCATGTCGGTAACACTTACGTGTTGTTCCAACCTACGGGATGTCTTCCTACAGTCCGACTCGGTACGGATCCCAAAGCATGTCGGTAACACTTACGTGTTGTTCCAACCTACGGGATGTCTTCCTACAGTCCGACTCGGTACGGATCCCAAAGCATGTCGGTAACACTTACGTGTTGTTCCAACCTACGGGATGTCTTCCTACAGTCCGACTCGGTACGGATCCCAAAGCATCTCGGTAACACTTACGTGTTGTTCCAACCTACGGGATGTCTTCCTACAGTCCGACTCGGTACGGATCCCAAAGCATGTCGGTTACACTTACGTGTTGTTCCAACCTACGGGATGTCTTCCTACAGTCCGACTCGGTACGGATCCCAAAGCATCTCGGTAACACTTACGTGTTGTTCCAAACTACGGGATGTCTTCCTACAGTCCGACTCGGTACGGATCCCAAAGCATGTCGGTAACACTTACGTGTTGTTCCAACCTACGGGATGTCTTCCTACAGTCCGACTCGGTACGGATCCCAAAGCATCTCGGTAACACTTACGTGTTGTTCCAACCTACGGGATGTCTTCCTACAGTCCGACTCGGTACGGATCCCAAAGCATCTCGGTAACACTTACGTGTTGTTCCAACCTACGGGATGTCTTCCTACAGTCCGACTCGGTACGGATCCCAAAGCATGTCGGTAACACTTACGTGTTGTTCCAACCTACGGGATGTCTTCCTACAGTCCGACTCGGTACGGATCCCAAAGCATCTCGGTAACACTTACGTGTTGTTCCAACCTACGGGATGTCTTCCTACAGTCCGACTCGGTACGGATCCCGAAGCATCTCGGTAACACTTACGTGTTGTTCCAACCTACGGGATGTCTCCCTACAGTCCGACTCGGTACGGATCCCGAAGCATGTCGGTAACACTTACGTGTTGTTCCAACCTACGGGATGTCTTCCTACAGTCCGACTCGGTACGGATCCCAAAGCATGTCGGTAACACTTACGTGTTGTTCCAACCTACGGGATGTCTTCCTACAGTCCGACTCGGTACGGATCCCAAAGCATGTCGGTAACACTTACGTGTTGTTCCAACCTACGGGATGTCTTCCTACAGTCCGACTCGGTACGGATCCCAAAGCATCTCGGTAACACTTACGTGTTGTTCCAACCTACGGGATGTCTTCCTACAGTCCGACACGGTACGGATCCCAAAGCATGTCGGTAACACTTACGTGTTGTTCCAACCTACGGGATGTCTTCCTACAGTCCGACTCGGTACGGATCCCAAAGCATGTCGGTAACACTTACGTGTTGTTCCAACCTACGGGATGTCTTCCTACAGTCCGACTCGGTACGGATCCCAAAGCATGTCGGTAACACTTACGTGTTGTTCCAACCTACGGGATGTCTTCATACAGTCTGACTCGGTACGGATCCCAAAGCATCTCGGTAACACTTACGTGTTGTTCCAACCTACGGGATGTCTTCCTACAGTCCGACTCGGTACGGATCCCAAAGCATGTCGGTAACACTTACGTGTTGTTCCAACCTACGGGATGTCTTCATACAGTCCGACTCGGTACGGATCCCAAAGCATGTCGGTAACACTTACGTGTTGTTCCAACCTACGGGATGTCTTCCTACAGTCCGACTCGGTACGGATCCCAAAGCATGTCGGTAACACTTACGTGTTGTTCCAACCTACGGGATGTCTTCCTACAGTCCGACTCGGTACGGATCCCAAAGCATGTCGGTAACACTTACGTGTTGTTCCAACCTACGGGATGTCTTCCTACAGTCCGACTCGGTACGGATCCCAAAGCATGTCGGTAACACTTACGTGTTGTTCCAACCTACGGGATGTCTTCCTACAGTCCGACTCGGTACGGATCCCAAAGCATCTCGGTAACACTTACGTGTTGTTCCAACCTACGGGATGTCTTCCTACAGTCCGACTCGGTACGGATCCCAAAGCATGTCGGTAACACTTACGTGTTGTTCCAACCTACGGGATGTCTTCCTACAGTCCGACTCGGTACGGATCCCAAAGCATCTCGGTAACACTTACGTGTGTTTCGAACCTACGGGATGTCTTCCTACAGTCCGACTCGGTACGGATCCCAAAGCATGTCGGTGCCACTTACGTGTGTTTCGAACCTACGGGATGTCTTCCTACAGTCCAACTCGGTACGGATCCCAAAGCATGTCGGTAACACTTACGTGTTGTTCCAACCTACGGGATGTCTTCCTACAGTCAGACTCGGTACGGATCCCAAAGCATCTCGGTAACACTTACGTGTTGTTCCAACCTACGGGATGTCTTCCTACAGTCCGACTCGGTACAGATCCCAAAGCATCTCGGTAACACTTACGTGTTGTTCCAACCTACGGGATGTCTTCCTACAGTCCGACTCGGTACGGGTCCCAAAGCATCTCGGTAACACTTACGTGTTGTTCCAACCTACGGGATGTCTTCCTACAGTCCGACTCGGTACGGATCCCAAAGCATGTCGGTAACACTTACGTGTTGTTCCAACCTACGGGATGTCTTCCTACAGTCCGACTCGGTACGGATCCCAAAGCATGTCGGTAACACTTACGTGTTGTTCCAACCTACGGGATGTCTTCCTACAGTCCGACTCGGTACGGATCCCAAAGCATGTCGGTAACACTTACGTGTTGTTCCAACCTACGGGATGTCTTCCTACAGTCCGACTCGGTACGGATCCCAAAGCATGTCGGTAACACTTACGTGTTGTTCCAACCTACGGGATGTCTTCCTACAGTCCGACTCGGTACGGATCCCAAAGCATGTCGGTAACACTTACGTGTTGTTCCAACCTACGGGATGTCTTCCTACAGTCCGACTCGGTACGGATCCCAAAGCATCTCGGTAACACTTACGTGTTGTTCCAACCTACGGGATGTCTTCCTACAGTCCGACTGGGTACGGATCCCAAAGCATGTCGGTAACACTTACGTGTTGTTCCAACCTACGGGATGTCTTCCTACAGTCCGACTCGGTACGGATCCCAAAGCATCTCGGTAACACTTACGTGTTGTTCCAACCTACGGGATGTCTTCCTACAGTCCGACTCGGTACGGATCCCAAAGCATGTCGGTAACACTTACGTGTTGTTCCAACCTACGGGATGTCTTCCTACAGTCCGACTCGGTACGGATCCCAAAGCATGTCGGTAACACTTACGTGTTGTTCCAACCTACGGGATGTCTTCCTACAGTCCGACTCGGTACGGATCCCAAAGCATCTCGGTAACACTTACGTGTTGTTCCAACCTACGGGATGTCTTCCTACAGTCCGACTCGGTACGGATCCCAAAGCATGTCGGTAACACTTACGTGTTGTTCCAACCTACGGGATGTCTTCCTACAGTCCGACTCGGTACGGATCCCAAAGCATGTCGGTAACACTTACGTGTTGTTCCAACCTACGGGATGTCTTCCTACAGTCCGACTCGGTACGGATCCCAAAGCATCTCGGTAACACTTACGTGTTGTTCCAACCTACGGGATGTCTTCCTACAGTCCGACTCGGTACGGATCCCAAAGCATCTCGGTAACACTTACGTGTTGTTCGAACCTACGGGATGTCTTCCTACAGTCCGACTCGGTACGGATCCCAAAGCATGTCGGTAACACTTACGTGTTGTTCCAACCTACGGGATGTCTTCCTACAGTCCGACTCGGTACGGATCCCAAAGCATCTCGGTAACACTTACGTGTTGTTCCAACCTACGGGATGTCTTCCTACAGTCCGACTCGGTACGGATCCCAAAGCATCTCGGTAACACTTACGTGTTGTTCCAACCTACGGGATGTCTTCCTACAGTCCGACTCGGTACGGATCCCAAAGCATCTCGGTAACACTTACGTGTTGTTCCAACCTACGGGATGTCTTCCTACAGTCCGACTCGGTACGGATCCCAAAGCATGTCGGTAACACTTACGTGTTGTTCCAACCTACGGGATGTCTTCCTACAGTCCGACTCGGTACGGATCCCAAAGCATGTCGGTAACACTTACGTGTTGTTCCAACCTACGGGATGTCTTCCTACAGTCCGACTCGGTACGGATCCCAAAGCATGTCGGTAACACTTACGTGTTGTTCCAACCTACGGGATGTCTTCCTACAGTCCGACTCGGTACGGATCCCAAAGCATCTCGGTAACACTTACGTGTTGTTCCAACCTACGGGATGTCTTCCTACAGTCCGACTCGGTACGGATCCCAAAGCATGTCGGTTACACTTACGTGTTGTTCCAACCTACGGGATGTCTTCCTACAGTCCGACTCGGTACGGATCCCAAAGCATCTCGGTAACACTTACGTGTTGTTCCAAACTACGGGATGTCTTCCTACAGTCCGACTCGGTACGGATCCCAAAGCATGTCGGTAACACTTACGTGTTGTTCCAACCTACGGGATGTCTTCCTACAGTCCGACTCGGTACGGATCCCAAAGCATCTCGGTAACACTTACGTGTTGTTCCAACCTACGGGATGTCTTCCTACAGTCCGACTCGGTACGGATCCCAAAGCATCTCGGTAACACTTACGTGTTGTTCCAACCTACGGGATGTCTTCCTACAGTCCGACTCGGTACGGATCCCAAAGCATGTCGGTAACACTTACGTGTTGTTCCAACCTACGGGATGTCTTCCTACAGTCCGACTCGGTACGGATCCCAAAGCATCTCGGTAACACTTACGTGTTGTTCCAACCTACGGGATGTCTTCCTACAGTCCGACTCGGTACGGATCCCGAAGCATCTCGGTAACACTTACGTGTTGTTCCAACCTACGGGATGTCTCCCTACAGTCCGACTCGGTACGGATCCCGAAGCATGTCGGTAACACTTACGTGTTGTTCCAACCTACGGGATGTCTTCCTACAGTCCGACTCGGTACGGATCCCAAAGCATGTCGGTAACACTTACGTGTTGTTCCAACCTACGGGATGTCTTCCTACAGTCCGACTCGGTACGGATCCCAAAGCATGTCGGTAACACTTACGTGTTGTTCCAACCTACGGGATGTCTTCCTACAGTCCGACTCGGTACGGATCCCAAAGCATCTCGGTAACACTTACGTGTTGTTCCAACCTACGGGATGTCTTCCTACAGTCCGACACGGTACGGATCCCAAAGCATGTCGGTAACACTTACGTGTTGTTCCAACCTACGGGATGTCTTCCTACAGTCCGACTCGGTACGGATCCCAAAGCATGTCGGTAACACTTACGTGTTGTTCCAACCTACGGGATGTCTTCCTACAGTCCGACTCGGTACGGATCCCAAAGCATGTCGGTAACACTTACGTGTTGTTCCAACCTACGGGATGTCTTCCTACAGTCCGACTCGGTACGGATCCCAAAGCATGTCGGTAACACTTACGTGTTGTTCCAACCTACGGGATGTCTTCCTACAGTCCGACTCGGTACGGATCCCATAGCATCTCGGTAACACTTACGTGTTGTTCCAACCTACGGGATGTCTTCCTACAGTCCGACTCGGTACGGATCCCAAAGCATCTCGGTAACACTTACGTGTTGTTCCAACCTACGGGATGTCTTCCTACAGTCCGACTCGGTACGGATCCCAAAGCATGTCGGTAACACTTACGTGTTGTTCCAACCTACGGGATGTCTTCCTACAGTCCGACTCGGTACGGATCCCAAAGCATCTCGGTAACACTTACGTGTTGTTCCAACATACGGGATGTCTTTCTACAGTCCGACTCGGTACGGATCCCAAAGCATCTCGGTAACACTTACGTGTTGTTCCAACCTACGGGATGTCTTCCTACAGTCCGACTCGGTACGGATCCCAAAGCATCTCGGTAACACTTACGTGTTGTTCCAACCTACGGGATGTCTTCCTACAGTCCGTCTCGGTACGGATCCCAAAGCATCTCGGTAACACTTACGTGTTGTTCCAACCAACGGGATGTCTTCCTACAGTCCGACTCGGTACGGATCCCAAAGCATCTCGGTAACACTTACGTGTTGTTCCAACCTACGGGATGTATTCCTACAGTCCGACTCGGTACGGATCCTAAAGCATGTCGGTAACACTTACGTGTTGTTCCAACCTACGGGATGTCTTCCTACAGTCAGACTCGGTACGGATCCCAAAGCATCTCGGTAACACTTACGTGTTGTTCCAACATACGGGATGTCTTCCTACAGTCCGACTCGGTACGGATCCCACAGCATCTCGGTAACACTTACGTGTTGTTCCAACCTACGGGATGTCTTCCTACAGTCCGACTCGGTACGGATCCCAAAGCATGTCGGTAACACTTACGTGTTGTTCCAACCTACGGGATGTCTTCCTACAGTCCGACTCGGTACGGATCCCAAAGCATGTCGGTAACACTTACGTGTTGTTCCAACCTACGGGATGTCTTCCTACAGTCCGACTCGGTACGGATCCCAAAGCATCTCGGTAACACTTACGTGTTGTTCCAACCTACGGGATGTCTTCCTACAGTCCGACTCGGTACGGATCCCAAAGCATCTCGGTAACACTTACGTGTTGTTCCAACCTACGGGATGTCTTCCTACAGTCCGACTCGGTACGGATCCCAAAGCATCTCGGTAACACTTACGTGTTGTTCCAACCTACGGGATGTCTTCCTACAGTCCGACTCGGTACGGATCCCAAAGCATGTCGGTAACACTTACGTGTTGTTCCAACCTACGGGATGTCTTCCTACAGTCCGACTCGGTACGGATCCCAAAGCATGTCGGTAACACTTACGTGTTGTTCCAACCTACGGGATGTCTTCCTACAGTCCGACTCGGTACGGATCCCAAAGCATCTCGGTAACACTTACGTGTTGTTCCAACCTACGGGATGTCTTCCTACAGTCCGACTCGGTACGGATCCCAAAGCATCTCGGTAACACTTACGTGTTGTTCCAACCTACGGGATGTCTTCCTACAGTCCGACTCGGTACGGATCCCAAAGCATGTCGGTAACACTTACGAAAGTTCCAACCTACGGGATGTCTTCCTACAGTCCGACTCGGTACGGATCCCAAAGCATCTCGGTAACACTTACGTGTTGTTCCAACCTATGGGATGTCTTCCTACAGTCCGACTCGGTACGGATCCCAAAGCATGTCGGTAACACTTACGTGTTGTTCCAACCTACGGGATGTCTTCCTACAGTCTGACTCGGTACGGATCCCAAAGCATCTCGGTAACACTTACGTGTTGTTCCAACCTACGGGATGTCTTCCTACAGTCCGACTCGGTACGGATCCCAAAGCATCTCGGTAACACTTACGTGTTGTTCCAACCTACGGGATGTCTTCCTACAGTCCGACTCGGTACGGATCCCAAAGCATCTCGGTAACACTTACGTGTTGTTCCAACCTACGGGATGTCTTCCTACAGTCCGACTCGGTACGGATCCCAAAGCATGTCGGTAACACTTACGTGTTGTTCCAACCTACGGGATGTCTTCCTACAGTCCGACTCGGTACGGATCCCAAAGCATGTCGGTAACACTTACGTGTTGTTCCAACCTATGGGATGTCTTCCTACAGTCCGACTCGGTACGGATCCCAAAGCATCTCGGTAATACTTACGTGTTGTTCCAACCTACGGGATGTCTTCCTACAGTCCGACTCGGTACGGATCCCAAAGCATCTCGGTAACACTTACGTGTTGTTCCAACCGACGGGATGTCTTCCTACAGTCCGACTCGGTACGGATCCCAAAGCATGTCGGTAACACTTACGTGTTGTTCCAACCTACGGGATGTCTTCCTACAGTCCGACTCGGTACGGATCCCAAAGCATGTCGGTAACACTTACGTGTTGTTCCAACCTACGGGATGTCTTCCTACAGTCCGACTCGGTACGGATCCCAAAGCATGTCGGTAACACTTACGTGTTGTTCCAACCTACGGGATGTCTTCCTACAGTCCGACTCGGTACGGATCCCAAAGCATCTCGGTAACACTTACGTGTTGTTCCAACCTACGGGATGTCTTCCTACAGTCCGACTCGGTACGGATCCCAAAGCATGTCGGTAACACTTACGTGTTGTTCCAACCTACGGGATGTCTTCCTACAGTCCGACTCGGTACGGATCCCAAAGCATCTCGGTAACACTTACGTGTTGTTCCAACCTACGGGATGTCTTCCTACAGTCCGACTCGGTACGGATCCCAAAGCATGTCGGTAACACTTACGTGTTGTTCCAACCTACGGGATGTCTTCCTACAGTCCGACTCGGTACGGATCCCAAAGCATGTCGGTAACACTTACGTGTTGTTCCAACCTACGGGATGTCTTCCTACAGTCCGACTCGGTACGGATCCCAAAGCATGTCGGTAACACTTACGTGTTGTTCCAACCTACGGGATGTCTTCCTACAGTCCGACTCGGTACGGATCCCAAAGCATGTCGGTAACACTTACGTGTTGTTCCAACCTACGGGATGTCTTCCTACAGTCCGACTCGGTACGGATCCCAAAGCATCTCGGTAACACTTACGTGTTGTTCCAACCTACGGGATGTCTTCCTACAGTCCGACTCGGTACGGATCCCAAAGCATGTTGGTAACACTTACGTGTTGTTCCAACCTACGGGATGTCTTCCTACAGTCCGACTCGGTACGGATCCCAAAGCATGTCGGTAACACTTACGTGTTGTTCCAACCTACGGGATGTCTTCCTACAGTCCGACTCGGTACGGATCCCAAAGCATGTCGGTAACACTTACGTGTTGTTCCAACCTACGGGATGTCTTCCTACAGTCCGACTTGGTACGGATCCCAAAGCATGTCGGTAACACTTACGTGTTGTTCCAACCTACGGGATGTCTTCCTACAGTCCGACTCGGTACGGATCCCAAAGCATGTCGGTAACACTTACGTGTTGTTCCAACCTACGGGATGTCTTCCTACAGTCCGACTCGGTACGGATCCCAAAGCATCTCGGTAACACTTACGTGTTGTTCCAACCTACGGGATGTCTTCCTACAGTCCGACTCGGTACGGATCCCAAAGCATGTCGGTAACACTTACGTGTTGTTCCAACCTACGGGATGTCTTCCTACAGTCCGACTCGGTACGGATCCCAAAGCATCTCGGTAACACTTACGTGTTGTTCCAACCTACGGGATGTCTTCCTACAGTCCGACTCGGTACGGATCCCAAAGCATCTCGGTAACA